>NC_083474.1:17858108-17955608 GCF_030014155.1 Tachysurus vachellii
CTTGAACCCTAATAATGACTTTAGAAGGAAGTCAGTCAGTTCTTTGAATGAACAGGTACTCTGACCACAGCTGATGTTATGAACACTCTCAATTGCATCAAATCACATTCTTTATTCTATACCATTATTGATTATTTAGAATATACCAGTTGTTCTATACACTTTAAAAATCTATAATGTAGCCTTCAAACCCAATGAATAGTTTATTTTTATACCAGGGTTTTGGATTTTCTAGATTAGTAAATTGTTATACAGTTAAATTTGGAGTTATGCCTTAAGTATAAACCAGGCCCCTTATGTGTTACTTGTGACAGGAGATGATAGGAGAAACAGATACACCCTTTCAAAAATCCCCACTGACTTTAGAAAAGTTGTGAACTGGTAAGTCATTAAATGATAAAAAACAAGTCTTTAGATATTCAATCCCTATTTTTAGTCATATGTTACTGACATAAAATGTTCCGATGTTGCAGCAGTTCTAAAATATAAATGTGGGATAATAACAACATCTGATCTTTTCCGTCTGCCCAAAAGGTGTGTATATTTTGAGTATTAGCACCATCGTGTGGTCAACTTTGGAAATACATCTCAGTGTATCTCGGATTATAAGACTAAAAGTTTTGGGGGTTTTTTTCTCGGTTTTTAAAGAAATAGGAACCTCAATGAAATGAACAAACGCCTAATCAATTTAAATTGTAGTCAGAGACTGATCAAGTGAAGAGGTGAAGAGAAGGCTCACGTTTAAATCAAAACAGGTGGCTTTTACCTTAGGTGATGATTCAGATAATCAATGTGAAAACTCAGTTCAAAGTTCAAACTCATAATTCTTTATAATTTCTATAAATGCACTGTTACACATGTAAATGAGAATTAAATCATTTACATTGGTTATATGTAGCTAAGATATATGAAAAAAAAACAGGGCAAACAAATGAAATTTAAAAAACAGATTAACACAAAATGTGATCATTGAAGAATTTTCTTTAAGCTTTTACACATATCAAAACAAAATAGACAAACTATCCTGAAGTTCATGAAGTTAAAGCATTACTCATCAGCGTGATTGTTTCAATGACATTATTAAACGGGCCTAGGAATACTTCCAGAAACCACTGTCAGTAAATACAATCCGCTGTGCCATCTGCAGATGCCAACTAAAGCTCTATCATGCAAAAAGGAAGCCATATGTGAACATCGACCAGAAGCGCTGTCATGTCCTGTGGGCCAAGGCTTATTTAAAATGGACTGTCGAAGGGGAAAAGTGTTCTATGGGGAGACGAGTCCAAATTCAACATCCTTGTTGGAAATCATGGACGCTGTGTCCTCTGGGCTAAAGAGGAGGGAGACCTTCCAGCGTGTTATCAGTGTTCGGTCCAAAAGCCAGCATTGCTGCTGGTATTCGGGTGAATAAGTGCATACGGTATGGGCAGCTTGCATGTTTTGGAAGGCACTATGAATGCTGAAAGGTATATAAAGGTTTTAGAGGACCAAATTCTAACACCAAAACTCCAGAAAGTTATAACATCGATGCCCAGATGTCTGCAAACTGTTTTGAAAAAAAAAGAGGAGATGCAACTCCATGGTAAACAGCAGGCATCAATGTTAGCAGAAATAAAAAAAAATGCAACAGAAATTGCTAAGTTAGTTATGTTTATTTCTATATACAGTGAAAATAGTTCAAACTAGGCGATAAACTGTACCAGAATATGATGTTGCTGATGCTATATTGTTATAGAAACCATGCTGTTTTTCTGGGGATAGTGGGAGTGTTAACAGTATATAAAGATGTATTTATACCTTAAGGAAAAAAATTCCTTCCAATCAAAAGAAAGAGAGCACACTGACATAAGGAATATGGAAAATTATGCTAAACATTATATATATGCACTGTTTGAATATATATTAAAAAACCCTCAAGCTTTATAGTTACTTTAATAACATTTTTAAATAATATGTTCTTCATCACTGTGAAGATCACAATCCTGTGCTTGAATGACAGGGAGGCTTGCTATGTCCTCAAAAACATCTGAGTATGTATTAAAATGGACCCCTAGGTCAAGGAGGCTCTCCCATTGCTTCATATTCCCAGAAGCAGGTCTATCTGGAGGAATCTGAATGTCTCTGAAGGGTGATGGAACAGCCAGTATGAGCTGTCCTCTTGACCAATCTGTAACATTGAGAAAAAAATGGGCATACAGCTCAGTAACTAAAAGAACATTTTTAGTTAAAGACAGATCTGTACACCTTTTTGTAATGAAAGTACAACATTTTACTAGAAAATGTCTTGCTGTCTTAGGAAGTTAATAGATGGTGGGTGGGTAATGGTGGGTAAATACTCAGGCAGGTTTTACACAATTATATAATTATTACAATATACGCTGGAGAGCCATATCAAGTGCATCTATTTAAAAAAAAAAAAAAAAAAAAAAAAAAACACTTTTTTTCACCAAATTTTGCAGCAACTCTGGCTTCACTAATGTTAATATGAAAAATCATCTCAAGTCATCTCAAACAATATTGTGATAAATATTTGTGCTCTATGGTACGTACCTTCTTTCACAGGCTCGTGGCTCTTGTCCTGTGCACTGATACAGTAGAGTTCTTTCTCACAATCATATTCTGAGCAAGTAAAGGAGCTGTGGCTGTCACTTTCTGATGGGCTCTCTCCAACTTTGGCTTGACCTAGTGGAATGCTTAATATTTTAACCTCATCCACTGAGAGGAAACGAGGGGGGTCTGATAGTTCAGGGGTAAACTTGGAAAGGAGGTGGTCTTGATGATTTTTGCACCCATCATCTACTTTACCACACATTCTTGTAGTATATGCTATGCCATGTCTAAGAGCTAAGGATTCAGGATAGGTCTGAGACTCCATCTTTGGTGGTTCTTCACACATGGATGGAGAAACTTGAGAATTTTGTGTTTGTGGAGGACCATCTTTTCCAGAACTATCAAGCAGGCCTAACCTATCATATATATCTGTGTTTATTTTCAGGGGCTTAATATTAGAGCAGGAAGTTGTGTATGTACTGTCAATTTCATAATACTCTAGCTCACTTCCGCCAAACCCTGTAAGATGGCTATGACTAAAGCTTTCAACTCGCTGACTAAGTTCACCTGCAACTAACAGATCTGGTTTCTTGTTCTCATTAGAATTGTTTTGGACACCACCATCATTGTCAGGACTGAATGCCACATTATCTGTGCCATGCTGCTTCATTGGTTCTGTGATACAGGGTTGAGTTCTGTGTTTGATGTGCCACAGTGTTCCCCTTCTCTTCAGGAGAAAGAAGAGGCTTAAGATAAGTAGTATGAGAGTTATAGGAAATACAATAGCAATGATCCATAAGGGGGGATGTTTCACAGTTTGAAGACAGTCTTCTTTATACTCAGTGTGAGATGAGCATGGCAGGCACATTGAAGAAGATACATTTTTTAAACAGAAACACCAGCCATTTTCAGAAGATGATGAAATGCAGTCACTGCTACTTAGACAAGAATGAGTCAGACAGGATTCCTTAAAGCAAGGTGAGAGGATGCAGTGATCTGCAGACATGCAGTCTTTTTGGAAGAGTGAAGGACTGGGTTTTGCCTCTACTATCTCATTGTGCCCGTTGAAGGGTAGGATATATCCATTTAGTTTGATGTAGTCCACACACCCTACAAAATCTGAAGGATTTTTGGGAGGAAGGTAAAAGAAATGTGCAAATAAATTTAAGATGACATAAGAATTTAAAAATTTTCATAATTTATCCTGATTTTCAAATTGCTTAACACACACAAAAAATAAAACAGTTCATAACTAGGTCTTACCCCTGCTTTAATGGATAATCTTACCTGGATACTGTAGACTTGTACTTAACAACTGTTACTGTAATCATAAAGACTGCACTGTGCTCATTCTAGTACTCTTATTCACATACTAAAAATTCTTTCAAGACACAAATTAAATATTTTCACTCAATGTCTGGTTTCTTTCATGGTTTTATCTCACTAGTTCATTACGAATCTTCATCTATAAGTCTTCTATATATAATACATCTATATTTCTGTAATGCTATTTTGTGACTTTAATATGTCTATAGTAAAAAGTGCTTTTTTTTTTCTTTTTTTTTTACATTTTTGTCTTAAGTAGAATGATACAGTTTTTACATTTGAATCAATTATATTGTCACACATCAGTATCAGATATACCACAATATAAATATACTGTATACTACTTATATTATTGTTTAAATATATCTAATATTAATCTTGATTTTTTTATTCTATTTATAATAACCTTTTGTTCTGTGTTTATGTTCTGTAAATATTTGTGTTTTTGTTTATGTTCTGAAAAGCTGCTTTGAGACAATGTCAATTGTAAAATGCGCTATACAAATAAACTTGAATTGAATTAAATTGAACTACTGACCTAAATCTCGATCTCTTGACCCACCAGATGCTGCTGACCCCAGAGTTATCATCTCTACTAAAACAGAAGTTTGGCTAATGAAGCTATGGGTGATATTTTTAATAAGCTGCTGATCCAGGAGTAAAATGATGTTTGGTCCATGTCTGTGCAAGAGAAGGACATGCCATTGTCCATCTGACACACTTGTCCCTACACCAAGCTCCCACTGTTGTCCTGACATTAAATGTGTGAATTTGTACAGAGGTTTCCCATCAAGTATCTGAATAGGTTAAAAAAAAAAAATCAAAGAGATTAAATATTACTGTGCTAACTATGCTGTTAAAATCAGTGTGTATATTTCTTTTTTGCTAAACTTTCATGTGTTATTTTGAACTAAGGCAAATTGCTTACCTTAAGTTCTAGGTGCACCGCTTTGCTTTGACAAAAAATCAAAACACTGTCCTTTTTGATTGTCCTCATTTTGATCTCAAAACTGACCAACCCTTGAATGGCCCCATGTTTTTCATCTAGAAAGGCTTGAAATAACTGGTTTCTAATGTAGCTTTCCTTGACAACAAACACAATGTATGTCCCCTCACTAAGAAATAATCCATGATCCTCGGAGACATCTATGAGGGTAAGTTGAGCAAATACAGTAAGTAAGCAATGATTTTTTTTTTCTGTTCAAAGTTGATCTTGTCATATTCATATAATAATAGTATTAAATATGATATAAATTATATATAATAATATAACAATTAACAATAGATAAATTATTAAAGTAATAAGAAAAAAGGGAAAAACAATTAGACAAGAATAAAATGTATTACTGCTATCACAGTTAGGTCCAGTGAAATTCTCAGCACACTGGCAGTAGTAATGGGACCAGAGATCATGGCAAACACCTCCATTAAGACATTTACTGCTGCTGCATGGAGCTACATCTGGCCGTGGACAACTATAAAATACAAACAGAAAATTTGATCATTTTGTAGTATACATTCCTGAGATAGGCTTTAGATTCATTATTACTCTAATCAGAATAAAGTGAAGAGTGGAATGGAACAATGAATGGAGGAATGTAATATATATAAATTGGAAAACATTATAATGTAACTAAAGCCAATATCATGAAAGACAGTTTTGTATTAAACAAGATGAATCTGCAATATTTTTCACATTTTTATTGTACCACCATTATACCATTATATACTAAAACTTACGTTTCAAGTATCTTGTGTAATGCTAGAGCCTTTGAAGTGTCAAGAAAGACATCATTCAATTTCATATTTCTCACACATCCAACAAAGTTATGAGTTCTCACTTGATAAGGCCTCAGCAAAATCACATCAATGGACTTTACACTTCCCAGTGTTAGGTTATTATTTCTAACATCTAGAGTCCTGCATGCAAAAATGACAATATACAAGTTTTACAATTACACGGTTTCTACTACATATTACTATTCATATAAGATAATACAAGTAACAGTGACTAATAAAATGTAGTAGAAAATATAATATATAGTTTTTGATAAGCATTCTATTACTAAGTCAGGTGTGGACAAATCACTTGCTTAGGCACTTGGGACAAGCAGATTTTGTGTCTGGGACATTTACTTTTTAATTATAGCTGCTTAGTGAACAAGAAGGTTTAGAAAACATATAAGAAAATAAACCCAACTTCTTTTAATTTATTGATTTCATTTAATGTGTATGTTTAAATGCATCATACATGGGACTGGGCAGTATGCTGGAGTTTTCACTAGCCTGTTGGGTTAACAAAATGGATTTCCTTTGTTCACCAGTTTGTCCTCATTTTAAAGTATGTAGAGACACTAACCAAAGTATGTAGATACTTTCTAACTAAAACAGGCATGGCACCATATCCTACCTCTGGGTTCCAATACCCTCATGCTGTGACAAACAATAATCTCTGGGCTCTTCAGCACTGCAGCTGTCAACCTCCAAAGAGGCGATCTGCAAAAAAGTCCTACGTTTAGGATTAATGATGACGATAAGTATACATGTCATACATATTTGTTGTGCAGATAAATGACACACATTTCCAATTCTCCTAATAGTGACATTGTGGAAGCTCCCGTCAGCCACTGGTTTGATTGTTTCCAGTCTTGTAACCCCTGATCCAAGATCAAAAGAGAGGCGTAACTGTCCTTCCACAATTTCAAGTGCAAAAAACTCTGAAGATGACGGCTCTCCCGGATTGTACAACAGCAAAGAGTTGTGTTTCACAGTTGCAAATTCCAGAGAGATAAAATTGTATCTAGGATTTAAAGGGGGAAATTCCAAATAGGAAAATTCCTCAAAGCCATAACTATGCTCTTCACAGTTAACTCCGGTGACACCTGAGAATAAATTATTGTTAGTTATTATGTTTCTAGTGTTAAAAACTAGGTTACAATGATGCCACATGAAAAAAAAATTGCATCTTACCAAATGGACAGTGACAAGCATACCCTGTTAAAAAATTTGAGCATTGCCCTTGGAGGCAAGGTGATGATGCACAATGATCTATGATGTAGTCACAAAATCTTCCTATGGAAAATACAGAGCATTATTTTGTACTACTAATTAAAATTGTATTCAAAATATCTCTATTCCATTCTTTCATCTTCGTTAAAGAACTTTATACTAGAAAGGGTTACAGTGGATCTTAAGCCTATGAAGCCCATTACAGGTCACCATACAAATGCATTCACACGTACATTCACACCTCCTGTAGGGGTAATTTAGTGAGGCAATGTTTATGGAAAGAAAAGAGGAAATCAGAGATCCAACTGGAAACCCTTACAAACACAGGCATTACTTACTCCATTTAGAAATAAATAAAAATGTCCTAGTCACCTTCATATCCAGGTCTGCAGTCACAGAAGAATCCTCCTTGTATGTTCCAGCATGTCCCACCGTTTGAACACATTACTCTCTGACACTCATTATCAGCAATAGAACAATGCAGTCCAGAGAAACTCTCTGAGCAATGGCATAGAAATCCTCCAGGGCTGTTAAAGCAGCTGCCTCCATTTTCACAAGGACTTTCCAAGCATTCATCTATATCATACTCACACCTAGTTCCAGTAAAGCCAGCGGGACACGAGCAGTTAAAAACCTCTGCATATTGGGGAGACACAAATATGAGACGAGAACTTTCCAAAACAGCAACATCTTGAGTGATGTGGATATTTTTGTTACAGGTGGCACCATTTTGACAGGGTTTCAGTGAGCATGGGTCGCTGGTTATTTGAAAAATAGTCAAATTGCTCTGTACCTCAAGTAACTTCTTATGCATGCGTGAGATTCCACTTGCAACTATTCCACTCAGATATAATCCGTTATAACTTTTCATTGCTGCAAGAAGAACTGTTTCATTGCCTTGTATCCTCATTCCAAATACATGGCTCTTTGATGCTTGTAGATTAAAGAGACTATCCAGAGCTTTTGCAAACTTAAGGAAGTTCAGTGACAAAAAGTTTTCAAGATTGGCAAAGGAAACATAGAATAAGACGCAACTGTCTAATGACAAATTGGTAAATCCTTTATAGTTTACATAGATGCTGTTGTTTACTGGTGGGTGGAAGTGGTCGCTTGCTTCAACAGTGATATTGTGAGTTGCCTCTCCTTGAAATGGAGAGGACCACAAGTCACACATCCCAAAAGGAAAACTAAACATCTTCATCTGTCCATTTATAATAGTACAGTTAAACACATCTAATTCATCTAGATCATTTGGTCTCACGTTACCAATCAGCCCTCCATGGAAAAAGGTTCCATAATATTTAACAAAAATGTTGATGGTTCTTTGTACTGGTGAATTGTCATTTTCATCTAGAACTTTGACATGAAACATGGTGGTGGAGGACAAGGGAGGGGAACCTGCATCCTGGATTACCACGTGTATATCAAAAAAAGGACTGACTTCACGATCCAGTGGTCTGGAAGTAAAGAGAACTCCGTCAGATGTCAGGGTAAAACTGTTTCTCAAGGCAGGCCTTATTAGCCAGTATGTGAAAGGACCTTGATTTGGAGGGAGATCATCATCAGTGGCTGTCAGTGTAGCCACTAATGTACCATGTGGCTGATTTTCCCTTATAAATCCATCTGTGGACATAAGTCTAGGGGCATTATCATTGATGTCAATAACGGTAACAACTACAGATGTGCTGCCTGTTACAGGAGGTGAGCCCTCATCAACAGCCACAACTGTGAGGTTGTAAAAAGGCCATAACTCTCTGTCAAGCTCATTGTTTACTGTGATAATTCCATTGACAGGATCAATACTGAAGGAGTTGTTAACATTTCCACTTTCTATGCCATAGGAGAACCTGCCCCATTTTAGTACCACATCTTGATCTGAAGCACTTACTTTAGCTACAGAGGTCCCAACTGAAGTATCTTCACGTACCTTTACTGTGTATATAGCAGAATCAAACTCTGGAGGATCGTTTTCATCAATTACATGTATGTGAACAAGGGCCTCATCAACATTGAAACCAGAAATGCTACCTCTGTTTTTAGCAATTATGTGGAGAGCAGCATGATTTTGTACTTGATTTCTCATGTCTTTGAAGCTGTATATTTTTCCACTCCTTTCATGAACTACAAAGCCAGCTTTTTTACCTTGACCAAAAAGTAAGTAATAAATCTTACCATTAAACCCCAAGTCATAATCTGTAGCCACAACGCTTCCAATCTCTGTTTGCAAAGGAATGGTTTCTGGCACAGAGAAGTTGTAGAAATGTCTCTGGAAACTTGGAATATATTCATTGACATCTAATACCTGAATGGTAACATGTGCTATATCATATAAAACTGGATTATCTAAGTTAGAGGCCTTGATGTTAAGTTCAAAACTCTGCTGTTGTTCAAAGTCAAAAATCTCCAGCGTGGTTACAGTGCCATTTACGGAATCCAAAGCAAAGTAATCTGTGTGTCCTGATAATAGGGAATATGTTACCTCTGCATTACTTCCAGAATCTTTATCAGTGGCAATGATCTGAATCACTGTAGAACCTATTGCACTATTTTCTGAGACAGAAGTCATGTACTCAGTAGAAGTAAAAACTGGTGGATTATCATTAATGTCTGTAACATTTATGGTGACATTAATTCTCCCGGTCTTAGAGAACCAGGCTCCATCTTTAGCAATAATAAGAATATGATGAATTTCTTCTGCCTCAAAGTCAAGTGGTTTAGCTAGCTTAATCAGTCCAGAAAGGGGCTCCACATAAAACAGTCCATCCTTATTTCCACCATTAATCAAGTAAGACACCTGTCCACTTAAACCAGGATCTTGGTCTTGTGCTTGAATTTTCCCAATTGCTGACCCCAAAGGGAGGTTTTCAGGGACAGAAAATGCAACATGATTTTCTGAAAAATGTGGAGTGAACAAATTTTCCTGTGTTACTTCCAATCTGATGTCAATTTGGGAAGAAAGAGGAGGGAAGCCGTTGTCTCTTGCTGTAACTACAAGATTGAGGAAAGTGCTAAAGTTTTGCCTGAATGTTCTATTCAGTCGTACTTTCCCAGTAAAATGTTCCACCTCAAAATAATCTGATGCATTTCCTCCACTGATGATGTACTCAACATTATTGTTCTTATTTGGAAAGTCTGGATCTATGGCTGTTAACTGAATAACCTCTGTTCCCATAGGCAGTGTAAATGGTATTGATATATATGGCATAAGGGGCAGAAAAGATGGTGGAAAATAATTATAATGAACAAACATTACAGTGACCACGACTGAGCTATTCAAAGGTACATAGCCACAATCTACAGCTACAACACTAAAATTAAAGCTTTGAGATTCATGTTCATTGAGAATAATCTGTTGTTTTATAGAGATGTCTCCAGTGGATATATTAACAAAGAACTTCTCACTTGGTGGTTCTATAAAATACAGAATTTGGGCATTTTGTCCAAGGTCCCTGTCAATGGCTTTGACTTTTACCAGGAACATATCCTTGGCTTTAGTCTCAGGAATGGTTACAAAGTAGTTGGACTGAGAAAAAAATGGTATATTGTCATTGATATCTGTGATGATTATGGTGACATCTGTACTGATACTCCAAGCTGAATCATTTGCATTAACTCTTACAATATAATGGTCTTGATGCTCTCTGTCCAAAGGGCCCACTACAAATATTGTTCCACTATTTTTATCAATACTGAAAGGCATTTGGTCAATCTGATCTTGAATAGAATAAGAAATGATAGCATTAACACCAATATCTTCATCCAAGGCTGTTATGTGTATCACTGGAAAGCCAACTAGTGCATCCTCAGGAACCTCTATAAAGAAGATCTCTGAGAAACGAGGTGCATGGTCGTTTGTGTCCAGAACAACTATATTTACTAATGCAGTAGCAGTGTACCTACTGTCATCTTTATCTACAGCTTTAATAATGATTTGGTACTCTGGTATCTCCTCTCTGTCTAAACTAATTTTTGTTCTAAGTACGCCATGAGTTTCATCTATTTTAAATGCACCATTAATGTTTCCAGACAAAATGGTATACTGTACTTGTCCATATGCATGAGAGTCAGCATCAATAGCTACCACATCACAAACCCAACCCACAGGTAAGTTCTCAAACACCTCACACCTGTATTCTTCCTCCATGAAAACAGGTGGGTTATCATTCACATCACTGATATTTAAATACATTTCAGCATAAGTGGAGAACGGCGGGACACCTGAGTCTCTAGCCTCAACTAAAAGATGAAAATCTTTGTTGCTTTCAAAATCCAAAGATCTTTTCACTTTCATCTCACCAGTCTTTTCATGCAGCTCAAATACCTCTCCAATGTTTCCAGTTGCCAAGTAAAAAGATATAGGTCCAAATCTATTTGTGTCTGCTGTAGCTACTGCCACCATGGTTCCAGGAAGTGTGTCCTCAGAGAACACATGCTGAATGATATGTACTGCAAGGTGGGGAAAATCTGAAGCATTTTGAAATCGCACAGTCAAGGTAGTGGTGTCCATTTTAGGATTGGCGCCTCCATCCTGCACACGGATATTGACAGTAATGTCTCTTGTTCTTTTGAGGGCATCTATGGTGTATACAGTTCCTCTTTCAGAACTGATAGAAAATTGATGAGCATGTTGTCCATAAAGAGAGAAATTTAGCTGTCCATTCTTTCCTTCGTCTGCATCCATGGCTATCACTGCACACACTACTGAACCTGCAAGAGAGTCATAAAATATACTGTATTTCCAAAGGTTATAGAACATACATATTTTGTATGTAAAAATATAATAATAATAATAATAATAACAACAACAACAACAACAACAACAATAATAATAATAATTATTATTATTATTATTAGTTGTTTCATTTTCGCTGTTTGTACACAATCTCTGCCCAAATATGTTTTATATCCGTCATCATGTGATGCTTTTCTAATAGAATACAAAAAGAGGTCAAAAATTAATAAATAACCCAAGCACGAGCATATGCTTCATTGATTTCTATTTGGAGTAAGAGTGTAAGATTAAATGGAGTGCCTAAGATCCCTTAGCGATGCTAAATCAGCTGTAATAGAAACTGGATTTTTACAACTGGACATCAAGACTAGTCACCATAATTAAATGACAATGCCCAGTCCTAGAATAAACTCTTACCTTTGGCCGGTTCAGCAGGAATATTGGCCACATATGGTCCATAGAGTAGCTGGGGTGAGTTATCATTCACATCCAATACAGTCACGTGTACAGTAGCTGAACTTGAGAGAGAATATCTGTAGTCCCCGTCATGGGCAACTACAGTCAAATTGTAAGAGGCAATAGTTTCTCTGTCCAAAGCACCAGTGTTGAATAGCTCTCCACTTGTTTCATTTATAGAAAACGGTGCACTGGATTCTTCTAAAGAATACCTGCATAAAATATGGGAATCAGTTTGCAATACATTTATTTAGTACATACATTATATGTTTCTGTCTGGGAAAGCCCATCAGATGTCATTATGGCTGAATTCTGGTGAACAGCCAAATAAGAAATCATGAATATATTTCACAGAAATGACAAGGATATGTTTCCTAGGCAATTGACCTGCAAATATCATTTTAGGGAAGTTTCACCAGCACAATAATAAAAATAGTGATAAATCTAAAATTTAGAAAATAAAATTTTCACTTTTGGGGTAAACAGATTTTAAACGATACTATAAATATACTATGCTATACTATACTATACAATAAAAAAAAACATCCTTTACTTCTGGGTAAGCTGTAAGCAAAAAAAGAGAATATTTTACTCTCGATAATCCACAGTTTTCATAACTAAGTACTTATAGTGTAACAGTAAATGTTAGAATTTCATGATATGAAGGTTTTCCCAGGCTTACATCAGAACCATTAATACATATAACTACATATTATTTTAACATTTTTTGAGAAAACTTTACCACTTACCATATTTGCCCATTTATACCTATATCTTTGTCTGTGGCTGTAATTGTGGCAAATATCGTTCCAACTGGGTCATCTTCTGATATAAATGTATTAAATTCATGATCATCAAACAGAGGTTCATTGTCATTGACATCTTCAACAAGAACATGTATGGTTCCTGTTCCTGTCAGTGCTAGAAATCCTAGAAAGTAAAAACCACAATGACCAGGATTTACCTGAACTGCCATAAGGACCTTTTATTTCATGTTTTACATTTTACAGCTTTAACACAAAGATTCACAGCATTAAATGTAAATCAGAATCCTTTTGCACTCATGTCTCTTGTAGTAAACCACAGAGAATCATATAATAACATGCACATTATTCACACCACAATATATACACTGCCTAGGCCTAGGTATAAGTAGCCATAAAAGACTTATTTGATTATTACATAGGTTAATTATTATTCTTTGCTGTATCAACAGATAATAAAATATTTTATTACCTGAGTCAACAGCAATAATCGTTATTTTGTGATGACTTTGGACCTCTCTGTCAAGATTTTGTAATATCTGGAATGTTCCATTTGGATATAATATGAACAACTCCTCTGAGTTTCCATTCTCTATAAAGTATGTTAAATGGCTGTTAACTCCCAGGTCTTCATCAAATGCAGCAATCTGAAAAAAGACATACAGTGTTTACAAATTATGCAGTTATTTCTATTCTGAGTTCCTAACTATTAAATGCTAGTTTTATTTTTGTGGATTTGTAAAAGAATAGAAACCTCATGGCTCTGCAAAGGCCCATTCTCCAATACATGTAAAGTGAGCAAATCTTTGAAGAAAACAGGAACACAGTCATTTACATCCAGTAGTGTGATATTGATGGTGGCTGTTGAAGATCTTATACTATCCCCCTTATCCATTGCTGTAACAATGAATGAATAGAAAGAAATCCTCTCTCTGTCCAACTGTTGTACTACTGAGACAACTCCCAGGACTTTATCCACTACAAAGCCACTCTCAGAGATCTCATACCGCACTTCACCATTATTCCCAGTGTCATTGTCACTTGCTTGAATGGTTAGCAGGTTTGCTCCACGAGGAGTGTCTTCATATATAAGTACACTATATGAGGCCTGTGAGAACACTGGGTCATGGTCATTGACGTCCTCAACAAGCACTGTCAGATTCATAGAGCTGGACAACTGAGGAGATCCTTTATCTCGGACTGTTACGGTTACTGTAATTACCTCTTCAAGCTCCCTGTCCAAATGTTTCTGCAAGTATATGACTCCAGTTGTGCGACTGATGCTGAATGAGCCCATTCCTAAATTCTCTAGGCTGTATAGAACATCCCCATTGGCTCCAGAGTCTGCATCGACTGCTTGGATAACGGTAACAACAGACTGAAGAGGGTTATCCTCTGAACAGGAAACAGTGTTGTCTGATATGAAGATTGGAGCATTGTCATTAATGTCCTCAACATAAATAGAAACACGTACGGTGCTTGTGAGTCGTGTGTCTTCAGGTAGTGAACGATCATTGGCCTGGATTAAAAGACTGTATGATGCACTTTTCTCTCTGTCTAACTCTTGTTTAAGACACAGATTATTCATTTGATTTATTGAAAACATGTTTTCATTGTCTCCTGATATTATGGCCGTATCCAGTTCTCCATTTATTTCTGCAAATTAAGACAAAAGGGAGAAAACACAGAATGTTAATACAATTAAATTCCTAGTTTGTTGACAGATGTTTGTGCCATATGTCTGTAACGCTTTTGCCCAGAAAGCTAGATGGAGTCCTTCGTTTAAGCCATAACCATGTAAAATGTCTATTTACTTCAACCCTATGAGCATTTAATGTGTCCAAAAAAAAGTCTACGGTGTAGTCTGCTATCCTAAAGACAACACAAAGCAAGCAGAGGGGCTTTTTCATTGTTAGCTCAAGCAGGCAGCTCCCTTGAGACAGCTCCTCTATTCATCTTCTCTGGGAGGCTACAAAGGATCTATGACGTAAGACTTAATGAGACTGCTTCCACCATTCCAGCTGGGGCAAGCCTTTCAAACCAAATGCATAAACCTCACAGCTTAACTCCTGAAGCAAACAGATGACAGCATGAGTCAGCTACTCCAAGCAGATTTTATTTATTTATTTATTTATTTATTTATTTATTTATTCATTTAATGACTTTATTATACTCTAAGGGAACTAAAAGAGTTTATAAAAGGCATTATATAAGATATGATAAAAGCCTGATATAAGAACCAGTGAGAAAGTAACGTTTGCAATGCTGCACCATTTATACTAACCATCGTCAGCGTCTGAGACATTCAGGTTGAAGAAACACAGACCAATACGCGCATCTTCTTGCAAGGACACAGAGTAGACATTCAGTTTGAATTCTGGTGGGTTATCATTGACGTCAGCCACATTGAAATACACCCTGACCCTAGTAAGCTGTCTATCCCTGTACTGCGCTGCTGCTGTTAGGATGTAGAATTGCTCTGCCTCAAAATCCAGCATGCGGGATAAAAGGAACTCTCCAGAATGTGGGTTGAGGAGGAAAAGGCCATCTCCGTCATCCTCCAGCACAGAATACATTAAGCTCCTGTGTCCTTCATTATGCACTGCTTCCAGATGTCCCACAATTGTTCCTGTGTTAGAGGACAGATCAAGGACACACAGGGAGTCCATTTTAGATGGACTTGCTTTCATAATAATTTTGACTGATGAAAAAAATGCATAATATCATGTCATATGCTAAAGGATTCAGTATCATATAATCCAGTTTCTTGCATATTGTGGAGAGAATTTAGTGGTGAATTAGGTCAATAAAGATTACGCTCACTAGGAGGTGGCACTCAATCTCATGGAAAAACAATAGGCTGGATTTGTGGAATGCTGCACAACACATACCAATAAATGATTTGTATGTAACCCAGGCTACAGACATGGGTCCTGGTATTAAGAAGGGAATTTAAAAACAAAGCGAGTTACTATAAGCACCCTAAAATCATTGTATTCCTTTTATACCACAATATTTTTTGCTAAAATGTGATATAATTTTTTTATTCATATATTATACATTCATTATACATATAATGTTGTGAAACATATGTGACACAAATGAAACGTCATTTCTCCCTGCTGCTATTAGACTTTACAATCAAAGCTGCTCCCAGTGAATCAATCACCATAATACACACTGTTATTACTGTTTAACTGCAATAATAAACAATAACAAAGTATTTTAAACATGTGCAATAACAGAAATTTTGAAAAACATGCAATATTACCTATGTGCAATATGTGTTTCAGTGTAACTACTACTCGTGGTCTCTTTTTCTACATTTTTTTTTTTGTATATACCATATATTATATTATGTCTTTTTTAGATATTTGCATTTTAATACTCTTTGCTGCTGAAACAGAGAAATTTCCCCATTGTGGGACGAATAAAGGTACAGTATATCTTATCTTATTTTATGGTCATTAATGTTATGCAATTTGTATTAGTCTTTCTTTTTTCTCTTTCTTGAAGTTAATAAAACAAAAAACATAGTTGAGTCTGAGGACTTTCCTGCATTATAACGCAATGACAACCATGGAGACTCCATCTAAAAATATGGCTAGTTACAGAAAAGTTCGCCATGTCAGCGACACTTTTTTTAATATGTCTATGTGTAAGTTGTAAGAGATTAACAAAAAAAGATAATATATTAGAACAAGCACATTGAAGGAAAATAATCTCAAATTAAACCCACCTGGCTGTGTATCTTCTTTCACTTCAAAAGAATATACAGACTTGGAGAAAAATAACTGAGTGCTGGCTCTGTTTAGGGGAATGGAGATGTTCAAGCAGTCATTAGCAGAAGAAGGCAGATCTGTGCAATTCACCCTGTATACAGAAAGTGTGCAGAGAATCTGTAGAAACACGAAGAAACGGTTGGATTCATTTTTGTTCATTGTAAGTCTGACATTATGACTACTGTGGGAACCGCTGAGTATTGTGACATTTGTAACCAATTCCCCCAAGACATGAAGATAAAGGCTCTTTGTGACCTTTTCTAAAAGGAGAAACACTATCCCTTGATTTCTAAAGTCTCTTTTTTGTGAGCCCTTGTTTTTCTGTCTTTCACAGTATCCCTCACCCGCCTCAGTGTGTTGTTTGGAATCCCCAAGGCACCGGGCAAGTATACCATGATTCAAATATCACATAACTGCATTCACACTGAGACATCAACCAACACATTTGTATAAACTTGGAAATGTTCATTTAGAAGCAAATTTAAAGAATTTATATAAAAAAGTATACAAACAAACAAATAAATAAATATATACTGGAGAACAAATTATTTGAAATATGTTTTTTTTATATTTTTATATTTGTTTGTTTATTTATTTGTTTGTTTTGTAGAAATATATAAGCACTTATTCTTCCCAAGAAATTATTAACGCATACCAAATTTCAAAGATTATATAATTACAGGCACTTTTAAACATTCAAACAACAAACAGGCACGTTTTATAAATCATAGGTCTAAAATATTAGACATCAATTTGAAACAATTGAAACTTTTGATGAAATATCAAATACATTTCATGTTTTAATGTCATAATGGAGAATTAGTTATTTAGTTAATTGTTTAGCTTTTACTTAAAACAGAAATGTAGTCACACTTAGTTTGGACCTACATTAGTTGATAACTTTTTTTTAAATAAGAACAAATCAAGGACAGCCTAGAAATCACTTAGTCAAAAAATATCATTCAGAAATCTCAGTGAGTTCATTGCAAAGCCGCTGAACCTATGTTGCAATACTGCTGATTGTCAGATCGCATCACTGAAGTTACCTGATGAATGTACTCACCAAAGAGAGCACAAGGAACATGAGGCTCATCAATCCTAAAGAAGCCATTGGTTGTGTGCATCCATTTACCTCTCTGTGCAGGTAGCCAATGTCTTCAGAAGTGAAATATGTAAGATTTCTGCTGTGTACTCGAAGTTTAACATCCTTAAAACTGATGCAAGTCCTGGAGAAAGAAGGCTATCGTACGAATGGTTCTGCTGTAGAGCTGGGTAGGAATGAAGAGGGGAAAAAAGAGTCGTTTGTGTCCGCCCCTGGTGGGAAAGTAAACCTGCTTTATGGAGCATAGTTATCGGGCAACTGTCAGTGAAATCTGACACCTTTCCTTCATTAAAAGAACATTAATGCTTTTAGTTTGCCTAATTACTATCTATACGATAATATCAATATAAATGCATGAGTAAAGGTATAACTAATAAAATGTGTGCAATCAAAAATGCACTTGAGTTAAAATACTAACAGTAAAAATGGTTTTGATTTAAATATCAGTCGATTTATTCATCAGTGATTCTTCTGTTTAATCAAAATACACATTACTGAGCTTTGAATAGTTTAATTAAACTTTATTTCTGGCAAAATCATTTGGAGACTAGATCACTGCATTTTAGTTGGTCATTTTGACTTAATACTTACTTGATACAAAAGTAAGTAAAGCATGAATACACTGTACTGTATTTGTGCCTTTCGGCTGCTGAATATTATTACTGCTTCATTCTTTCTCTCTCTCTCTCTCTCTCTCTCTCTCTCTCTCTCTCTCTCTCTCTCTCTCTCTCTCTCTCTTTCTTACTTTCTCTCTCTCTCTCTCTCTCTTTCTTTCTCTCTCTCTCTCTCTCTCTTGCTTTCTCTCTCTCTCTCTCTCTCTCTCTCTCTCTCTCTCTCTCTCTCTCTCTCTCTCTCTCTCTCCCTCTTTTACAAAATGACTTATATGAAAACAAAGTACTGCTATATCTTGGCTTACCCACACTTTTGATAATTCACACTCAACACCAGCGGTGTATTTACTCCTACATATTTATTGCTCTCCCTGTGTCTGCCCACTTTTATTGTCAAGTTGACAATGATCTATTTAAATCATTTCCCTCCCTCTTTTCTCCCTCCATTTAGAGGTTTCAATTCACTGGGCACCAGCATGGCACTCACCCAGAAGGTGAATAGAGAGGCCGATGTGTGAAAAGGGGCCCGGCAGATGGGCTTTGGACAGTTCTCCAAAACAGGAACACAATGGCAGAGAATATTAATCTGTGTTGTATCAATAGAAGACATTTTTTTTATAGACATCCTCACATAACTTTATGCTTTGCTACTTATGTACAGACGCTCGGTATCCGTGAGATTTTTTCTTATTTTTCTGAGGGCAAGCATTCAACAAAAAAGGGATGAATCTGACATCTTAATAAAAGCCTGGCTGTACAAGAAGCATGATAAAGAGGATATATTCTTACACTGGAAGAATGTTCTAAACAGGAAATGATAAATGCTTATCTTAGCTTATTTATGTATAAAAATGTTTTGATTGTAAATAAATGTGTAGTTATCTACATACATTACACATACTTTCCTACCACAATTACTAAATGCCTGTTGTTGTTATAAACAATATCCACTAGATGTCACTGTAAATAAAAAACCTCAACCTTTCTGGTTTTGATTGCGTGAAGTCAAAAGTGGAGTGAAGCTATTCGTTTTTAAAAATAAATAAATAAATAAATAAATAAATAAATAAATAAATAAATATTTTTAATGAGGTAATTTATTCTACTTTACATGTAGAAGAAAATCTTTTTTCTTTTTAAGATTTTTGCATAATTTCCATCTTAATGTCTCCTTTTAGTCTGTTAAAAATGTAAAAAAAAAAAAAATGTACAATACCCACAAAATATTAATGTAACCTAATTTAGTTTTTCATTTAGTTTTGAAGAAGACATGCTCACTTGGCTGTTCTTGAAGCTTCTTTCCTAATATATAGTCTAATGTATCTGTCATTATGATATACACCGATCAGCTGTAACATTAAACCACTTACAGGTGAAGTGAATAACATTGATTAGCTCCTCATATTGGCACCTGTCAAGGGGTGGCATATGTTAGACAACAAAAGAACAGTCAGTTCTCAATGTTGATGTGCTGGAAACAGAAAAATGGGTCATCTTTATAATCTGAGAACTATGACAAGGGCAAAATTGTGATAGCTAGATCAATGGGTCAGATCATCTCCAAAACAGCAGGTCTCATGGGGTGTTCCCTGTATGCAGTGGGTAGTACTTGGTAGTAAATGTTTCAAGGAAAAAAAACAGTAAACCCAGCGACAGGGTCATGGGGATCCAAGACTTGTTGATACATGTCGAGAAGTGATGTGACATACAGCTAAGAACGATACAGACCCATACTCAGAATTCGTTCTCTGCATTTAACCCATCCAAAGTGCACACACACAGCAGTGAACACACACACAAGATGAACACGGAGCAGCGGGCAGCCATTTATACTGCGGAGCCCAGGGAGCAGTTGGGGGGTTCGGTGCCTTGCTCAAGGGCACCTCAGTCGTGGCCGGCCCGAGACTCGAACCCACAACCTTATTGTTACGAGTCAGACTCTCTAACCATTAGGCCACGACTTTCCCATGAAGGCTATCCTGTCTGGTCCTATTTCACATAAGAGCTACTGTTGAAAAGGTTAATATTATCTATGATAGAAAGGTGTCTGAGCACACAGTGCATCGCAGATTGCTTCAAATGGGGTTGTAAAGTCACCGACTGGTCTGAGTGCCATGCTGTCCTGGCGCACTGCCAAAAGTGCATAGAATGGGCATGTGCACATCAGAACTGGATTGTGGAACAAGAGAAGAAGGTGGCCTGGTCTAATGAGTCACATTTTCTTTTATATTATGTTGACAGCTGGGAGCGTGTGCTGGGTACGTCACTTGCCTGGGTAAGACATGGCACCAGGATAGACTATAGGAAGAAAGCAAGCCAGCAGAGGTAGTATGATGTCCTGAGTAATGTTATGCTTGGACACCTTGGTCCCTGGCATTCCTCTTGATGTTACTCAGACCAGTCCGCACTACCTAAACATTTCTGGAGACCAAGTACACCTGTTTATAGCAACAATATTCCCTAATGGCAGTGTCCTCATTTAGCAGGATAATGCTACCTGGCATACTGCAAAAATTTTATAGAAATTATTCAAGAAACAAGACAAACAGCTTCAATAATTCCCACATTTTGGTCTGATCAAGCATCTGTGGGATGTGTTGGACAAAAGTCAGATCCATGCAGCCCCCATCTCACAACATACAGGCCTTAAAGGATCTGCTGCTAATGTTTTGGTTTCAAATACAACAGCACACCTTCAGAGCTCTTGTGGTGGTCAGGCCTCAAAGGGTCAGAGGTGTTTTATTGGCACAATGGAAACCTGCACAATATCAAAGAGGTGATTTTAATATTATGGCTAAATAGTGTACATGTTCGTGTAGTACATGTTAGTGTACAAAATCACTTTCTTGCTACATTCAAAACCAAATCATGTTCATTTCTATCCCTAATTAGATGGAAATGGTCAAATGATTTCTGAAAAGGTTGCAAGCATTAAGAGTTTATACTGTAAAATAGCACATTTGTATAAGTATATTTTGTGGTTAAACAGAAGAAATTATTTCACTATTAATCTTTCAGAAATAAATATGAAATATTTGATAATCAAAAGCTAGATTTGAATAGATTTTGACCTGTATTAATTATGCAAATTAATGCATATGTAGTTAGACAAAGCCTTATTTGCATAAAAGTCATTGTCATCACAAACAATACTTATATCAATCAATCAACTGGAGGAAATCTATTGTTGAGATGTATTGCTTGTTTATTTTGATTGATTTGTAATGCATATTCATTACATAAATTACAGAATAATTGATTATTCTCTTATTTTATAAAATAAAATACATAATGATACCCTAATTAGTATGCACCTCCCTTTTAATATGCCCCCAATGCATGATAATCCAAAACTGCACTTATATTAGGCAGAAAGTTTAAAGCAAGTTGTAGCAGGCATTGACACACATTTTATGGGTGGAGTAAGAAACCATAATTATAATGACTACTAGAACAGTTTCTAAGGAATAAACATAAATAAAAATGGTTTTATAGTGCGAAAACCATCCATCTAAAATCAGCTCACAAGAGGTCACATGTTCAGTGCACACAAACCAACACAGTAAACAAAAGACAGCTGTGAAACATTTTTTCTAAAAAAAGAAAATGTTTATTTTGGACACATTCTTGAATGTCAAACAAAGCTGCATTCTTGTAATTAGAGTGGTATTCAAAGTACAGTTAAAGTACCTTATGACAGCAAATACAAAAAGAAAAAAAATAGTTTAAAAATAATATGATAATACACTACAGATCTACGGAATTTGTATAATTGTGCTATGCACCTTCAGAGAAACAGTTCTCCTCCACCGTAAACTGCTTCAGGCAAGAGCTACCACTAACCAAAAGGGGAAAGAAAAAACTGAAGACACATAGTGTTAACTTTACAAAAGGAGAATAACACTGTACATCTTAAAAACGTCCCATATACACGCCTAACAACTGGTTCTGTTGTGTTACGTTTGAAGATGTGAATCGTGTACAACTGGGTTTATGTCATGAATGAAAATCCAGGCCTCATCGATATCTACTCATCGTCATCATCCTCGTCGTCGTCATCCTCTTCCTCATCCTCTTCCTCGTCGTCATCATCACCCGGATCTGACTTGGACAGTCCTGCGATACCCTTTGTGCGGTATGCCGCGATGTCCTAGAAAAATATTTACCCTTGATTTATATTCCTAAGTAATTGAACATATTCAAGCATGTCAAATCTCAGAAAAAGACTCACCTTATCATACTTCTCCTTCAGCTTGGCTGCTTTCTTCTCATAAGGCTGCTTCACCTCTGCTGAGGAGCTGTTCCACATCTCTCCAAGCTTCTTGGCTATATCACCAATAGACAAGCCCGGATTCTCCCCCTTGATCTTGGGCCGATAGTCGCCACAGAAAATGAAGAATGCTGACCTGGACAGTAAGAGAACACGTACGATTTTAAAGACAATTCCTATGTGAAGCACAAAGGCAGTGTGTTGGGTAAAAAGCACATACGGAGGTCTCTTGGGGGCATTAGGGTCCTTAAACCGCTTCTTCTTCTCCCCCTTGGGAGGGATGTAGTTCTTCATTTCTCTCTCATAACGGACCTTATCCTGCTTTGCCATATCTTCAAACTTGCTCTTCTCCTTGGGTGACATTGTCTGTGAAGAAAAGTACCCTAATAAGACATCTCAAATTAGCAGGACTATTTAAGAATATGCTAAAATTTTAAATTTAGGTTTAAGTTAAAAGATTTCTGGTATCCATCATATACCTTCCATCGCTCTGAACACTTCTTGGAAAATTCGGAGAAGTTGACCGAAGCATCTGGGTGCTTTTTCTTGTGCTCCTCACGACAGGTTTGCACAAAATAAGCATAAGAGGACATTTTTCCTCTGGGCTTCCTTGGATCCTTCACCATCTTGACTAATCTTTAAAGAAACATTCATAAAAACATTATAATAAGAGAAATTATAATGTTACACACTAATAAGGAAATTCAATAAAATCACTAAGGTCAAATTCAATAAGACCACTGACATCATTCATTAATCCTGTAAAATAGGGCCAGCTAATAAGACCATTGAACCTTTTTATTTATCTTTATTTTTAACCAGACATTACACACGGAACAAAAGGAACATAATTTAAACACGGAGAACCGAGTAACATTCTTTATTTAACAAACACCTCTCTCCCAATCGAGGATGCTTTTCCATTCCAGTCATGTACAATGCATAAAGACAGTCTTGAGCTCGGGGTGCAAGATGAGAACGACCTCTAATTTACAAACACTTACATTTCAGCTGAATATTAAATGACTTTATTTCAGCCATTTCGTTGCACCATTTCAGAAAAAACAACAACAACAACAACAACAACATTTAAGCATGAAAAGAGAGACCAGACTCGGGTGTTTTATTAAAATAAACATTTCTTGCTTTTTCTTTTTTTTTTGGGTGGAAAATGCAGTATTCGTGAAAGTCATTCCCTCTTAATCATCTAATCCTGTGGACCAAGATCGATCTCGTGCCTTGGATGGTTTTGTTGATCAGGTTGATGACAAGGAACATGTATAAACAGAGGCAGCCAGAATCGTCCATAATCGGTATATAAGCATTTTCCTGTCCTGTTCATATAATAAGCACAGATTTCAATGAGAAGTGTTCAGCCGTCTGCAGTCTCTAGATGGCTGCGTGCCATATACTGGCTCCATTGGGGGAAGGGGTGGTGTGTGTGTGTGTGTGTGTGTGTGTGTGTGTGTGAGGTGGGGGGTGTTTCAGCATCCTAGCTTGGATCAATATTATCCAGCTAGAAGTGGGAAGACAAAGCTAGTGAACCTGAAATGTGGTACTGGATCATTTCAATGCGAGAAGAGCTTCAAACAGGATTAATATGGCTTCATGCCTTTATGTCTGCAAAGAAAATAAATCCACGCATCGTGTTTTTTTTTTTTCCTTTTGTTTTGTTTCCCCAAAAGACTCGATCTGAGCGCATTAGTTACGTTGAGTAAAAATATTCCACTGTTAAATCGCACACAATCCTTGATTGTGGTTGAAATAAACATGTTTTCAGGATCGGGCGCTCCCATCCCCCCCCCACTCCCCCCCACCACTCATTAAAACGCAATGACGCGCTGAATTTCAGCCATATCACGTTGTTGACTTACAAAAACATATTTCCATTTAAATCAACCTAAAAAAATTAGATTATCATTTTTTTTATTAACGTTTAATTCTACATATTACCTTTTTTGTATTATTTATATACACAAAAATATATATATACCGCGCTTGCAGCAATGTGATATTAAAAGCTGTAATTCCCCGTTTCACACAATGGCTCGATCTCAAATAGACACGCTTTTGGTCTATCTAGGGTGCACGAGCCGTTATTTCACAGCGTTACGTAGTGCGGTTAGAGAGGGAGCACGGAGCCATTTGGGACACAGCCGGTAGCTTAGCAGCTAACTGAAATGGCCGGCGGTGCGTAGCGTCGATGCTAACAGGCTATGCTAATGCGCTATGAGGAGGAAAAAAAAACGGAGAAAACTTCATTTGAGCTAGAAACGCTGGGGAAAATCGTACATTCAGCCACGACGGAACACGTTACAGCGAATCCTTGTGCGTTTATGAAACGAAGAGTAACATTAGAGAAATAAAGTGACTGACAGACTGAATGGCGGCTAACGGCAAAATGAACCTGACAAAAGATGGGCCGGCTATTTGAATACCAAACATCCTCCTAACAAAGGAAATCTTCGGAAAATGTCACGGGGATTAAACAATATACAAATGAATCCGTGTTAAATATATACAGACATGTTAACAAACTCACCAAGGGAAATTTTGACTCCTGTATCCGTAGAGATTCTGTGTGTATTAGTAGATTGAAGTACAATACAACAGCGTCGCGCGCTTATCCCAAGTGCGCGTGTCTGTGTCCTTCTGCCCAAGAGAATACGGAATACAGTGGAGAGTTTCTATTGGCTACCGCCAAGTCCGAGCCGCTTTCGATTGGCTGAAGGCGGCCTATAGGCCATTGCAGGGGCAAGCGTCGATTGGTTGGTTTGTCGAAGAAACGTCACACTTTTTTGAATGGCGGGTTAACTTGAAAAAAGTCTCCAGTCCAATGCTAGACTATATACAGGTTTGTAGTAGCTGTAGCCTGCTACATACACATACACACTGTTACAACAAGTAACTTAGACAGTTAACTATTGAGTTGAAGAAGGCATGTGAAGACATGTGATGTACATTTTGGAAGATAAGAGCATACAGTAGAGTCCTTTGTGATGTTGTGTGGTGGATTTAAATACTAAATCTCTTAACAAGCCTTTTATTACCAGAGAGCAAAAAAAAAAAAAAAAACATCTCACTGTTTACTCACAACCTAAAAATTGTAAAAATTAAAGATTTAATGTTCATATACTTTGCCACACATATCCCAATGGCATCGTTAATGAACTTCATACTACGGTTCAGTAGTAAACACAAACTTACTGCCAGACACAGGAACAGTTTCTTTTCCCAGGCAAATACCCTGATCAACAAGTCACCATAATTATATTCACTGCTTCTTATCATAATTACTGCATTATCAGGACTGTCAGTCATCACATCATCTGTATATTACACACTACTGCTGCTGTATATTGCACAAAAAGCATAATATTGCACAATATTGTTATTTGCACTCCCACACTTTATGTACATAACTGATCGTTCATATTCTACACTCATATTTTATATATTTTATTCATCCTATATCCATATTTTATACTCATTCTGTCTATATTGTATCTCATCATCTGCATTGTTTTTTTGTATAGTATAGTGTTATTTATGTCTGTACCTTTGAGAGTCACAAACTGCTGGAACGAAATTCCTTGTATGTGTCAACACACTTGGCCAATAAATCTGATTCTGATTCTGATTCTTATGGCAAATGTGTAATAAATAAGATAAGATAAGATGTAACCTTTATTCGTCCCACAATGGGGACATTTCACTGTTACAGCAGCCAAGAGTAATAAAACGCAAATATATAAAAATAATGGAGACATAATATAATATACAGTATATACACAACAAAATGTATAAAAAGATGTATATTACACATAGGTAATATTGCACGTTTTTCAAAATTTCTGTTATTGCACGTGTTGTTTAAAATACTTTGTTATTGTATATAAACAGTAATAACAGTGTGTATTATGGTGACTGGTTCACTGGGAGCAGCTTTGATTGTAAAGTCTAATAGCAGCAGCGTGAAAAGACTGTCTGTGTCGCTCCTTCAGACACTTAGGATGTAACAGTCTGTCACTGAAGGAGCTGCTCAGAGCTGGAACCGTTTCATACAGGGGGTGAGAGTAGTTTTGCTACTATCCTCCTACAGTATCCAGAGGAATCCCCAGGACTGAGCTGGCCTTCCTGATCAGCTTGTCCAGTCTCTTCCATTCTGCAGTAGAGATGCTGCTGCACCAGCATACCACACCATAGAATAAATAAATGATCAATAAACAAGTAAAGAAATGCACCAACCCAGAGCCTGAACGCCATGGTCAGCTTACAGTTGTAGTTATATTTACAGCTAAAATAAAGGTCTAAAAGCTACCAGAATTATGATCTCAAGACTAGTAATAACAATCATACCAAAACAAAAATAATAAACAAAATTTATACCAAACTTCAGATTGCATTTCTAAGATCTAGACATGATATAAAACATGTTCATGAACACAGAATTTTATATATATATATATATATATATATATATATATATATATATATATATATATATATACATATAGTCCTAAGGAAACACGTTGTCATTTCATTATGAGAGGAGTTCTAACCTTCAGTGGAGTAAATAATATGTAATTCTCAGTTCTAACCACCAGGTGGCGACACACTCAAACAATTAATTGGAGTCGAATATATTTATGTATGGATATAGAATATTGACATTAATTGTAGACACTGTGTGTGTGTGTGTGTGTGTGTGTGTGCGAGTTTGTGTGTGTGTGTGTGTGTGTGTGTGTGTGTGTGTGTGATTTGACAAGATTTAGTTGACTCTAACTTTTAGAACTTGTTTATCTCATAGATTCTTTTTAACCATATCACCAATATGGATTTGCACTGGTAAAAATGTCAGAATTGCTGTGTTGAAATAGATCTGTAATTAACTTATAGCTTATAGGGAAGATTCATAGTGAATTCAACCACACAATCTGGCAACCCTGCAGTCCACCAGTCTCTCAGCACCCTCTCTGTTGTTGTCATTAGTCTCCTATAACAACTGCACTTTCTCTCCACTGCAACAACGCACTTCTCATTTCAGTTCAATAAAGGTAAAGAATCCCTAGAGAACAAACCCACAAACATAATCTTTTGTTACATTGATATATTTATATATATTTTATCTTCTATCTGCATGCACAAGAAACTCAAGGTTATCAACTGACCAGAATTCTTTAAGTCATCTGTTACAGAAGAGGATCCAGAGGTGACCCAACAACTCAATCCAGGAAAAAGATATGGCCAACAGCGGTTAGTTTTTCAAAGCTGTTTTACTTATTTGATTTTTTATTTGTATTATAATATATTTAAAAAAATGTAAATGTTAAAAGTGTTTAAATGTTAAAATTTAGTCATGTTCATTCTCAAAAATGAAGATGTTAAGCTACATTCAGGTGCTACCATCAAGGAACAATTTATTTGTAAGTATAGTGTATATTGTTTACCTGCAATATATTATAGTGTATATAGTGTATTATAGTAATATAGTGTATATTGTTTATTTGTTAAGCTGCATGTAGTGTAAAATTATGTACCATGTTTTTTTACAGGCATAAGGGTATACATGCTAAAAGTACAAAAGATACAAAGGATTTCCTAAAATGTTGATAGCTTTATTTCAGAGAGTATTGCTAGATTCAGTGAGGTTACATTTAGTAATACCAGACCTCTGTCTTTGGACATTCTGTGGCCTGAGAGCCAGATAAGCATGGTCAGATGAGCATTGTACTGAATTTCATTTTAAAGATGGCAGAAAATGGGACCCGTATGAGACCTCACAGAAAAGGGATTTTGTAAGCAGACCCAGTACACCGGTTCCAGTTTTACGGTAAGCCTAACATCTGGAAAGGTGAAATACACAAACCTCATCACAGATCAACTATGTGTAATATTTTGATTGTGGATACTGCCAAAAGGTTTGACAAGTCTCAGACATGAAAACAGGCGAAATGAATGGTAGTGTATTTTGTTGCAATTATAAATATTGCATAAAACTCAACAAGTGTCTCTGATATGTCGCTTTGTTAGGCCAACTACCTCCAGGGCCTATAGAAATTCATATGCTTTGGATGGATCCATTGGTGTAACTGCATATAGCAAAGACTTTTGCTGGAAAACTCCATCTAAGCCTGAGTGTGTCCGGACTGGGACAGCCTCTGGCAACAGGAGAAACAACCCACACCCAAGCCAGGTGAATAAAAAAAAGGGCATTTACCTTTTTTTGCAGTAACTGCTTGTGTACTTTTAGAGGTTTAGTATATATACAGTATGTATATATATGTATGTATTATATATTACACTTATATATAAGTGTAAACTACAGCATACTTCAGTAATAAACATAGGATTTTTTTGAAAACTATACAACAAAAATCCGAAAAAAAACCCCACGAAATATATTGAAGTCGTACAAACAAATCTCTCTGTGTATGCTAACAAGAATATTTATCTATGTATAACAATATTTATGACTTATTAGTTACCCACTAAACCCAGTGTATGCACAATCAGGTGGTAGTTCTCAGGTTAAGGCAGTGGACTACTGACTGATATGTTGTGAGTTCAAATCATGAGCCCACCAAGCTGATACTGAGGTGCCCTTCAGCAAGGCCCTTAATCCTCAACAGCTTAGTTGTATAAATCAATTAAATTCTCTCTGGATAATGGATTAAATCATAATAGGTGAGGTGCACGTTATACATAGATGATCTCATACTATGCAAAATGTGTTAGACCGACACCCCTGTTCTCTTGTTATATTTCAGTGTGAATCTTTTTGCTTCCAATATTGCTGCTAAATTAATTGCACTACACAGTAGATTGCACAATAGATTACAGTACATAGCAATAGCTTTTCTGTCATCTTTCCTTATTCCCCTGTGTATTTATTGCCTTGTACTCATGTCACACTGTTGTGTATTTGCACTTTAGTCTCATGTCTAGTGTGCTGTGATACTGTATTTTTATGTTGCTCAGCTAATGTATACAAATTATTTATGTAGCGGGATGACAATAAAAAAAACTATTTAAACTGACTTGACATTTTTTGCAGGATTGTTTTGTCACAATTCTGAGCCAGTGGTTAATTCTCCCCAACAAGCCAGCTACTGCTCATGCTTTGTCTCAGGACAGCATCACATAATTGTAGGAAAGCACCCTCTCCCCTCTTTCACATTCACAAGCTCAGAATGACCAGTGCCAATCTGATTAAAAGATCAAATCCCTCCCACTTTGAGAGCACAGGAGTCCTCTGTACCCCATCTGTCAATAGTATGGAACCACATCAAGGCCAGATATGATTTGGTTGATAGACTATTCTCAGAGCAGTGATACTGATATAGTGGTTAAGAAGCATTTGTTAACAGAAATTTCTTAACCCTGCAGTGGCATGAAAGTGGCTAAAGAACACTCAGATTCTTCTGTTTCCACTCATTTATGCATCCACGCTGAGTGTTACTGCTGTCCTGAAAATAGAGCACCACTTAATAATATCTGTTCTGACCAATAACATTAAAATCGCTGATAAAATGAGGATTGAGAGTAATCAATACTGTGAGTGAGAGAACTCTCTATACGCATATATGTCAGAAGTGGGAGGTCAGAGCTCCGAAATGCATGGTTTTGGACCTTCATGAATTTGATCTACCAAAAAGTGGTAAAAAAAAGCATGGATGCTTTCAGTTTAACTTTTGTTTGAAACAATATAGCCAGCTAACTGTCATGCATGATGTATTTATACTGTCTCAAGGCAAAATGTTATATATCTTTTTTAAAAGATCTCTATATGTTGATTAATCTAAAGCAAGTGCTGCTTTGTTTACTATTGATGTGAGCAGCCATGTTGATTTGAAATCATTAGCTGAACTTAGGGTTGAGGAGAACTTTTTGAGTAGAAACTGAGAGTTTTGACTGTGTCTTCTTTGTGTTTCTTTTTTAAATTCTGAGGTCCAGAAAACAAATTACGCATTTTAATCAAATGCAGAATTAATACAGAGCTAGTTGCATTAGTTACAACATATTAAAATGGTATCACCTTCAGGGTTTTATGGTATGGAGGCTTCCCCCCGGATTGAAGCTTTGTGAAAACCCCCCACCAGAGGATGAAGTCAAAAACGCTCTGTCTGCTCAGTACAAGTCAACATACAGAAATGACTTTTTGGGCTTCCCTCAAGGTACAAATACTTAATATACTTAAATAGTCATGCTATTTTACTATTCAATATTATGTGTATTATATCTGCAGCATCTGTATTGTTTTGGTGCCATATTTTCTCTCACCTACAGGCATCATGATGAAACGTAGAGCCCTAAATCCTGTTAAGCACATTTCAGAAGTTCCCCAGAGCATCCAGACTGAGATGAGATATAACTATCGTAAGCCCGTTCAGAGACCTGAATTTCAGGGAAATATATCCCACCGTGAGGCAACAAAGGGGATAGGTAAAATTTAACCACTAATGTGACGCAAAATATATTCTGTTATAATGCTCCCAAAAACAGCATTTATGTTTTTCAAAATTAAAAAATGTACCTAATAAATTAATGTGAATGTATAAGAAAATAATCAATAAGAAGTGTTGATGTGATGAATGCTAACATCCTGATAACATCCTGAAGTTGATTATTGGAACCTGGAAAAAGTTTAGTCCCTGTAATATTTACATTATAGCAGCTATAAACAGCCATCAATCGGCCTCAGTTTTATTTCTGTTGAAGTTAATAAGACAAAAAAAAACAATACACTTTTACTTTCTCAAATAGCAACACATTTTTAATCCATTTATGATTAATCTTAGTCCTAGTATAAGTTGCTAAAGACCCATTTACTATTATACTGAGTACATTAATATAAACTGTCAGAGCTGATGTTATAGGAAATTTCTCACCTTTTGACCAATCAGAATCCAGAATTCAGCAGCATTGCCATATTAATACGTAAAACCTTAAAAAATGTGGTAAGCAGGTGTATTATATTAACGTTTTATTATACTTTATTGTTCTTTTTTACAATTTGTAGCCCATTAAATCTTCCTAGATGGAAACTAAGAGCTTATGATGAATACTTTGTTTAATTTACTCTTCTTTCTTTCTTTCTTTCTTTCTTTCTTTCTTTCTTTCTTCATAAAAAATAGTGCAAAATAAATATTTATTATTATTATGGTTGTTTTAAATTAGACAGTAGCTAGATTATTTTATTTATTTATCTCTAGTTCTTACATTTGTTTTTATATGTGTTTTTATGTTTAAGTCCCTGCAGTAGTTCCAAGGCATATCCACACCCAGGAAAGCATGAAGACTACCTACGACAGGCATTTCTGTGGCAAATCCACAGACTTTGCTTCAGTGCTCAGATCTCTCCAGCCTGAGGAACTCCAGCACTTCTACAAACATTTACCTGAAAAGGGTGAACAATTTTTTTAAAGAATAATGTGCACATCTTTTGTAATAAGCACACTCTGTGTGATTATTCCATTGGTTTCTCTTTTCACATTCATTGAAATGTTATGTGAAATTATTCAAAATGTAGTAATCTATAATGGGCAAAGTGGTTGTGATTTGAAACAGGGTTCTTTCATTTCATTCATTTAACAGAAAAAATGGTGTTGCAAACACTTTTGAAGAAAACCCCAAGTCCCTCTGGTCAAGGAAAGAAAATAATTGAGCCAGTGGCACTCACGCAACCTCCTGCAGTGCTAGACAGGATATCCGTCTGGCCTGGGCCTCTGTGACTGATTCTTGTGATGTGCATGTGTGTGTGTGTGTGTGTGTGTGTGTGTGTGTGTGTGTGTGTGCAAGAAAAAAATAATAAATTGCTTATTTTGCAGTGGATTGTGCTGTTCAGAGTATGTTTTTGCCTGCACATTATAGCACATATTAACATTCACCAGAAATACGTACATGTAGTCAGTTCCTTGCCAGTTAGCAGTTCACTGTTTCTTAGTTGGGTAGAAGGTGTTGATTAATCTGGCAGCTGTTAAGGGTACATTACATTCGACACAAACATATTAACAAAACATGTACAGTCATTGACATTTACATTTTCAGAGTCAGTGCTTTGTAACTTTACATTTTCCAACAAGTTTTATAAATAATAAATAGGGATATGTAATTTCTTTTAAACATGAGAATGTGATTTTTTTTCTTATTAACATTTAAAGGATTATTTAGGACACAGCATTTTATATATGATCCATAACATTTAATGTAACTATATATGGATAAAATGTAGCACGTGTTGATCGTTAATAAAAAAAGTTGTAATCCTTAATAAATTCTTGTATTAAATAAATTTGTATAAGAAATATTAAAAAAAAGTAGTTATATTATTTCCCAAATAATAATGTATATTTTAAAATAATCAGAATCAGAATCAGAAAGGTCTTTATTGCCAAGTATGTTTTCACGTACGAGGAATTTATTCTAGTTCTAGTAGTAAATTACAGATCAGTAATACACTGAATAATTCATGAGCAATCAAATTTAATTCCTTTTAACATATACAGAAAATAATTTTCCCCAATGATATATGAAATGTTGTCAATATTCAGCTTGTTCAAACCAACCGTAAGAATTTATTTATAGAAAATATATTTACTCTGCTATTTTTGCAAATGTAATCTTATGAAAAATAAATGTATTCTGGTTTAAACACATTTAGGTATAATTTGATGACTTCTGACCACCTTTGCAGCATTGAGGTCATTCACCGTTGGAAATGATCAAGAGAATTCCAAGAGAATGAAAATATCTTTTTAAAAAAACTAAACCTACCCTTGAAAATGGGGTACAAGTGAAATAGAGTTTGTCTTGTTTTTTTTTCTTTCTTTTTTTTTTAAACGAGCACGCAGGGGACCGACATTATGTTTCTGAAGGGAGGCTTGAATGTCAGGTAACATGAGACTCAGGTGAGATGTGGGTTGGACTCTGTGCAGCCATAGCTTCTGCTGAACTCTTAGCAAACAACACAATTGAGGAAGCAGTGCAGACGAAGAAAAACCTTTAAGCAAGTCATTCAGAACGCTTCCAGAGATGCTGCTGGGAAATAAATCTCGTCCCACCTCTGCTGCAGGCAAAATCGAGACCCGAAATGTACCCAGGTACTATAATTTTCTATACTTGCCTTTGTAGTATAAGGATTCTCACTCCCATCTTCAGGCTGATCGAGCTTTTCCCCAACAGCTCTTGCTGCCATTTGTTCTTCTTTGTTGCTCATTTTGCTTTTCCCTCAGTGTAAGGACCAGAGTTTATGTTTGCAGGTATTACTAGTCATGTCTATTTGTGCTCTTCTTCTTCTTCCTCGGGTGTTTAGTGATTGTTTGCTGTTGCCAGGAGAGAAAAGCAGTAGTGCATGGTGGCATCATGCATGAAGATGCTTATAAAATGAACATGAACCATATCAGTGTCTGTCCTTGGGGACTAATTATTTTCCGTTTTGATGAATGAAATTGAAGGGTTCAGCTGACTTTCATTTGATTATCTTTGGCCACCTGATATCATTGGGTGAGCAAATCTAATCTGGGAGGTTTAAAATTGTCTCTGTCAGTCTGGAACACTTAAATGAAGAAGCTCAAATGTAAAAGCAGTTGTTAAGAATATCAGCCGGATGTAAGACCTCCTAATACAAATCTGCTTGGAGTCTCTTTAAACATATAACTTAACGTATAACAAGCATTTAATCCCAGCACTTGAATATAATCTATGACTCAGTATCTATTTAATCTATGACTCAGTGTGCACATTATAAAAAGCAGGACTCTGTTTATTTCAGCTTTTCACATATACATTACAGCACAGTGAAATACTTTCTTTGCACATCCCTACTTTGGAGCTTGGAGTCTGAGCACAGGGTCAACGATTATAATTCACCCATGGAGCAGGGCTTGCTCAAGGGCCCAACAGTGGCAGTTTGGTAGTGCTGGAGATTGAACCTCAAACCTCTGATCAAGAACACAGAGCCTTGAGCCACCACTGTGTTTCTTCCACCAATTGTCATCCATAGACTCTCAATTTTGCTCTATTCATCTTGTTTGCTCTATGTTACTTGTCCCTGTTAATAAAAAGCATCCCTACAACCTGGTGCTACCACCACCATGCTCCATTTTTTATTTTTGTTGTTTGTTTTTTTACCATTTTTACAGAGTATCTAAATGCTATTTTATATGGAGTTTTAATGGTTGCCTTCTGAACAGTTTCTCTTATGTGTGAAGATTTACGATATCTGCACAATTAGGTCAATTTTCAGTTAACTTCTTTACAGTTTTTTAAACTATTTATAACAGTCTCTCCTCTTCTGCTGTCTTCTGTCCGAGCTCAGACCTGTGCATGAAGCCAATGCATGCAGCTTGACAAGGCAATCCCAATGTAGAGGTGGAAATGTTGTGTTCCCAAGGGAAAGATCTGACCTGAATGAGACACGTTCTGAGAAAAGCCCAAAGCCAGAGTGGCTGGAAAGGGAACTTCTAAGGCAAAAGCACAGACGACATTCATTCACTTATGGAGATGATGAGAAATTCACCCAGCACCATGTCCATGGTCCCTGCATCTCTAGATTCAAGGTAAATTTGTAAGTTGTTTTACTGTTTTCTGTAGCCAGTGTTTTCACTGTACAAGGTAAAGTAATTTATATTTTCCGTATCTTTTAGATGGCTTGCCTTTTATTGCTATGATAATATATACTGTATGGCGGCTCCACCTAGATAATACCTTGTAATGCCAAGTTCATGACTTGCAGCCTTTGTACACCAATAAGGTACCAGCTTCTCTTACATAGTGTTCACCTGTTAGGCATTACAACGATTAAGATGCAAAAGATGTTTATTAGGTGGACACAATATATTTTTATCATTTATTTTAAAGTTCTTTTGGTTTTAAATATCCAAATTGTTAATCCCTAACCCATTTTTATGAGTTTTTCCTGATGATTTATGCTGACTTGATACTTGTTGAATTAATGCCAAAACAGAACAGATGGGGTTTGCATCTAAAGTACATCATGAACACCAGCAGCTTCATTGCTGCTATTTTTGTTTCTTAGATCAGGGTTTATTCCAGTCTTCTATCTGGCTGTGGACCAAGTCTGGAAAAAAATGAAATGTCAAAAAAAGCCTAGAAGAGCTTTTTTAATAGCTCATAATGTATAACCAGGATTTAAGACCTCAACCTTTATCTCACAGAGCGAATCTGCTTGAAGTTTAACCTTGTTGCCAAGAAGGTCAAATTATTAATAATTTATTAAAAGTAACAATTACTAATTCCCACTTATTAAACCAGTATGTATATATAAAACCATTTAAATTTTGTTAAAAGACCATCCATTTATTCATCTACAAATGCAATGGTAAGAAAAAACATTTTGAATCCAGTTAGAAATTCATTCATCCATTCAACCATTTATCAGTTGACCGGTCAGAAAGTCAAAGGGGTAAATCCATCCTGACCATTCACTGGAATGGTGGACACAATATATTTTTTTAATTTATGTTAATCCCTAATGCAATTTTGTTTATTTTACTTTAACTTACACTTATTTCTCATCTGTCTCTATTCTGAAAACTAGTTTAAATTAAAGAATAATTAAATAACTTATATGCCAGAGTAGGGGGCACGGTGGCTTAGTGGTTAGCACGTTCGCCTCACACCTCCAGGGTTGGGGGTTCGATTCACGTCTCCGCCTTGTGTGTGTGGAGTTTGCATGTTCTCCCCGTGCCTTGGGGGTTTCCTCCGGGTACTCCGGTTTTCTCCCCCGGTCCAAAGACATGCATGGTAGGTTGATTGGCATCTCTGGAAAATTGTCTGTAGTGTGTGATTGCGTGAGTGAATGAGAGTGTGTGTGTGTCCTGCGATGGGTTGGCACTCCATCCAGGGTGTATCCTGCCTTGATGCCCGATGACGCCTGAGATAGGCACAGGCTCCCCGTGACCCGAGGTAGTTCGGATAAGCGGTGGAAAATGAATGAATGAATGAATAAGCCAGAGTAATCCTAGAATAATCTCAATTAACCTGTACAGATATACTGTCTGATTTCCGCAGACATGACATAGCCGTTATTTCATTAGCTAGCTGAAGAGCATGTTCATCATGTTCTATCTTTTTTAACACACTAGCATCTTGACAGAATTTATTTGTCTTCATCTTGTTAAATGTATAAACCTTCAAACTTGACCGTGTATATAATATAATTATACTGTATACTTACTTTTTAATTTGATCATTATACATAATTACAACACTTTTGGAATTGTATACAAACTAAACAAGACAACTCCAAAAATATTGGAATGACAAGGCTACTTGTGATCCACACTGAAGACATTTGGGTTTGAAATTTTATTGATATTCATTTTATGATATTTACATCTAGATGGGTTAACAACATGGTACATGACACCTTTTGTTTAAACACACTCTTTTGTTTAAGTGATTAAAATATAGGATTGTCTGACTGTCAGGTTGTTCTTGCTGCTCAGGTGTGCCCTGATGGATTGATTGTATAAATAGCTAATAGCTCTGGACGTCTGCTCTTGGTTTAAGCCATGGGTTTCACCTGTGAAGACTGCATTTGTTGCTAAGCATAAAACAAACATAAAGATCAGTCAGCTGAGTTTGGAAGAAAAGCAAGCCATTTTGCAGCTAAGAAAATGGGGAAAATCAAGCAGAGCTTCTGCTAAAGATGTAGACATTGGCAATTGGAATGTCCCAAAAACAACAGGCACTGACATCACCAACAGCCTCCACAGAGCAGGGAGAACAACTATTTGATGAAGACTTTGGGAGCAGAAATATAGATGCCATACCAGAATCAGAAGACAAGTTGAATCAGAATCTTGAATCTAAAATATTTTTATTTAATTTATGGCCATCTGTTTCAACACCTTTGCTCACTTAAAAAAAATGTTAAATCTAGATATAAAATATCATAAAATAAAAGCTGAAATTCATCTTTTGGTCATTATATTTTTCTTTTGATCTCAAGCTCAAATGTCTTCAATGTATAACAAAAAAAATTAAGCGTATACTTTTTTTTGTTATTCATTGCAGTTCCAATACTTTTGGAAGGAAATCTAATCTTATAAAGGTAATTAGCAAATTAACATAAAACCTATGAATTACCCATAACTGTGTTTCTCAGGTCAGTGAGGTGATGGTTTGTGCACTGGTTGTGTATCATTCCTATTTCCTAAGCCTTAAAAAAAAAAAAACTAATAAAGTGTTATAAGAAAAGATATCTAGACATAATCGGGAAATAATTGATTGTTTTATTTGGAATGTTTAATATGTTTATGCAACTTTCTCAAGCATCATTTTTGTAATATTGTAATATAATGTTTTTTCCATAATTTCTATGTTAACCTTCATGAGTTCAAAGACCAAAGAGAATCAGTAGACATGTGACTGCGTGTCATCTCTCAATAATTAATGTCATGAACCTGTTTGACCCAACTGTGCTTTCCTTCCTTTTCTTTGTTAGCTTCTCACTAGATAGGTTCATGTAAAAAGGCAGGCCATTCTGTGCCTTTACCAAGCATGTTTCATTGTTAATGATTTGTTAGACATGTATAATATGTACTATATGCTACGGTCCAGTCTTTTCTGTCTAAATGTTTCTTGCAGCTAAACCGAAATGCCACGTTGCTAGGAAACCATGTCAAATTGACAAAGATCCTATTAACAGAGATATTGTCCTTTTTGTTTGTCATGGCTGCTTCCATAACTACAAAAATCCTTGAGCCGCTGCCGCCACATTATACCTAATTTATCCAGCCAGCGGGCCTCCTGAAGCGTTCGAATTTCAATACATCTCTCTGGTGGATCTTTACTTATCTCTTGTTCTTTCTTGTTAAATAGTGCTCAGAATTCATTAATTGGCTGGTAAGCGCAGATTTTTATTCACCGTGCAAATTTGAAGTGTATGTTTTTTATTTCTCTGCAGCGCTCCTGTCCCACTCACCTTTGGTAAAAATAACTTGAAATAAATCACAGCTTGTTAAGGCAGAGAAAAAATAATTGGCTGAGATCACAGACATGAATGTGTGCATGCTTGAGCTCATGCACAAATCATTTTTTAGAATTGTTCAGGAAAATCTGTATTGAGAAAGGAACATTTAAGGTACTGGTTTTGAATTCAGTAGTCTTCATGTAGTCTTGTGTCTCAGTGTAGTCTTGTGTCTCAGTGTTTGGTGAAACGGCATCATTAATGAAAAAAGTATAAGATTTATTTCTTGGCTGCAGATCGAGCAGAAGGTGTCCCTTGAAAGTCTCACGAAGCTGAAAATGGCATTCGAGGTATGGTGGATAAAATATTTTCATATTGTGTGTAATATTTTTGCATTACAATAGAACTGACATGGGTGTCTTTTTGGGCAGGAGTTTGAAAAAGCTGGCACCAGATTTTTGGATCTTCGTAACTTTCGTCTTGTCATTAAGAAGTGTTTGGGTTTGCGTGCCATTGTAAGTCCCAGTGCATTACCGTCAAGTCATTTTTCTCTCTGTGTATGCAAATAACAATTCAATTCTTTTCAATATGTCAAAACATTTTGGATTGTATCTGCTCTCTCACTCGCTGGACCCTCTGACCCCTTTAAAAATGCCACAGAATGATGCTCAAATCCGTGAGCTCTTCATGAAGATTGATTACTCTGGACGAGGCAGCATTGGATGGGTATGAATATTACAAAACTATTTATATACAATTCACATCAGCTTAAACAGTCAAAGAAGTGAGATTTTTACCTAATGTACTGTTCCATATTCTTCACACACTCTCATAATAAAGGCATCTCAAATACAGAAAATTGCACAAAAGAATTTATAATATATGAAAACAATACAGATAAATTCATATGCCTCCATGCCAAAATATCTGATACGACTAAAATAGTCACTGAATTAATTTTAATGAGTGTTAAAATATTTTAAAAAACATGTATATTTAGTGTTGTGTTAAAAAGAAAAACAATTAAATAAAGATAAGGATAAAGGAATAATTTTTCACAATTATGCCCATGTAAAGCTGTTGCCGCATCTGCTCCTTCATGCTGGTCTTTTTATGCCTGCATGCAGTTTTTACACTCATAATATAATTAAAACACATTTTTGAAGGATTTTCAATTAATGCTGCCAAGTATACATAAATGTTCAAATAAAACAAACAAAGAAACATACAATAAAAGTCTGAAGCATTTGTAACTGCTATAGTTATTAATGTCCATTGTTCATCTCATGACTTTTCACAAAAAAGCCCAAAGAAACAGTATCTAAGTAAATTTATGAATACTGTGACATAATCTTACTCAGTTGAATGTAAAGGTGGAAGAAAATATTCCTGAACAAAAAAAGAATGGTAAAATTATCTACACTTATATATACAGAAGTATTGAAGATTAAAAATGTATATTTTAAAGGATTAAAGGTGCTTATTCAACAGTAGTTTATTTTACTAAGCAATCAGTCATAAAGAAAGTATAATGTTGATCCAGACAATCCTAGAACCTCAGTAGATGATTAGCTAATGTTTAGTAACCCCTTTGGAATGAATAATAAGAAAAAAAGAAAAAACTAGCTAAATAAGCTCAGCAAGTAACAAATGTAGCTAAATTACATTACTTTACTAGCTTATTTCACAAAGTTAAAGTTACATTAACATACTTCTTTAGATTTGGTAGCTAAGTTTAAAGGTCAGTGTTTTCACATACAAGGATGAACCTTATCCTGAATGCATATCCTTTTGGGAATTTATTTTAGTAAGAATTCATTTTCAGTAACACCTGATTAAAGTAGAGCTTTCAAAAATTCATTCATTCATTCATTCATTCATTCATTCATTCATTCATTCATTCATTCATTTTCTACTGCTTAACCAAACTACCTCGGGTCACGGGGAACCTGTGCCTATCTCAGGCGTCATTGGGCATCAAGGCAGGATACACCCTGGACAGAGTGCCAACCCATCACAGGGCACACACACTCTCATTCACTCACGCAATCACACACTACGGACAATTTTCCAGAGATGCCAATCAACCTACCATGCATGTCTTTTGGAGGCGGGGAGGAAACCGAAGTACCCGGAGGAAACCCCCGAGGTACGGGGAGAACATGCAAACTCCACACACACAAGCGGAGGCGGGAATCGAACCCCCAACCCTGGAGGTGTGAGGCAAACGTGCTAACCACTAAGCCACTGTGCCCCCATTCCAAAATTCTACTACATTATGAATCTAAAAACAGATTTATCTATAAAACTTCTTTGGGACAATGTATATTGTTTAAAGTGCTATGATAATAAAAAGAAAGTAAAACAAATATAATTTATGTTTTTGTTTAGGATGAGTTCTGCACATACATGCAGCTGGAGTACACAGAAAAAGAAGAGTCAGTGGTTCGAGGTAAGCAGGCAGCATTCACTTTGCCAGCCAGTATGAAGCCCCTCACTCATGGTGAGCCCATTCTGCGGATCCATTCCACCCCTGATGGATCCATAGTGACTGTGAGAGAAGATGGGACAGTCAACTACTGGAGCTCCAAACTTCAGCTAAGGAAGAATAAAAGTGTTTTTGTGAGTAACACTTTTGCTGTTCTTTGATACAGTATGCTTAGTAATAATAAGTCAATGTGACATGACAACATTGATATTCTAACACTCCCTAAAGAACTTCAGCACAAAACATGTCCAAGATTGCAAGACACAACCAGGTGCTTTAGCAAAAAAGATGCTTATTAATCCAAGATTCTATGAATTATAGGTTTGAATATTTTGTTTACAGATTACACAGATTAAACTCACATATTTCAGTATTTCAATATATCAGCATACAACTTCACATTTACAAAGAAGATAACATCCAGTGGCATAATATTGAAGCAATGTTAATTTAAATCTTGCAAAAAAAAATTTTTTTTAATTAAAAAAATCCTCTAAACTATTTTTATACCCCTTAAAGCTATGTACTTTATCTCATTTGTGCTTTCCTATAAAATCATATTTAATCATTTTAATATCTTTTGTTTTTCTTCACGAATTTCTTTTTTTAATGTTATTTTGTGTTATAAACCATGAGCAAAAATATTTGGACACCAGACCTAAAACTATAGGCATCAATGTGAAGTTGGTCCCCCATTTGCTACTATAACAGCCTCCACTCTTCTTCTAGGATATCTATCTACAAGTTTTTGGTGTCTGTCTCTATGAATTTGTGCCTGTTCAGTCAAAAGAGTGTTTGAGAGTTGAAGCACTGATGTTGGCTGAGAAGGCCTGGATCACAATCAACATTCTAATTAATACCAAATGTGGCTATGCAGTTGCTCGGCCATTGAAACCCAATTCATGAAGCTCCCGGGTGACAGTTCTTGTTCCAAGGTGGCTTCTAGAGGCAGTTTGAGACTTGATGATGCAACAGAGGATAGGTGATTTTATGCACTACATGCTTCAGCACTCGGTGTTCCAGCTCTGTGAGTTTTTGTGATCTACCGCTTTGGAATGAGCTGTTGTTGCTCCTAGACACCTCCATTTCACAATAATTTCACTTACAATTGACCAGAGCAGCTGTAGAATGTCAGAAATTACACTGAGTTCTGAAATTTCACAGATGGCACCAGATGACAGTTCCATAGTTAGTCACTGAGCCCTTCATTAGGAACCATTCTACTGCAATTCTACTGTTTGTCTATTGAGATTTCACAGGATTTTTTTGGCTTTTAGAAAGGTACCATATATTTCAAACAAATAAAATTGTTTGCTCTCTGCTATTTATGTATTCCTATTTTATCAAGTATGAAAGACCCATTGGACGGACACCAAAATGGGCCACAGATTTTATCACAATGCCTCAGTACAACAAGCTGATCATTGGAACAGGGTGAGTTGTGGTTGTTATCTTCATTTACGTGTTTATTTGTTGTACAAAACTTATCTTAAGACAAAATGCAATGTAATACACAAATCTTATTGATTCCTCTTTAAAGGAATCATTCAAACATTCTGATTTGGTTAAAATTAGGTTGATTGCAAAAGCTTATATTCTTACTGTCCTTTCCATTGATGAACATTTATCTAGTTTCCTGAGGATGTCCCTGAGAGGTCAGTTTATACCTTAGAAATGGTCTTGTGCTTGAAATATTCATATCATTTTCTGTGCCTTAGGGACAGAGAAATCCAGCTGTATGAGCTTTCTTCACTCGAACCTTACTGTCAGATAAACTCCCTGGAAACCATGCCTCTTAAGTTAGACTACTGGTGAGAATATTTTCAGAAGCATATACCTTATGAGATCATTTTTCTGGAAGATTAAAAGGTTGTTAAAGGAGCCCATAATGCAATATACACTGCTATAATGCAATATATACTGCCTTGCTTTGTAAAGCTATTATCCATTTCAATATCCTTTTAATAAAAAGCCTTATACCTGCTTGTGAGATAGCGGATTTACTGTATACTTGTCTTTATATAGCTATACTGGCCCTGATGAATGTGCTATCATATATGGTGATAGTCAGGTAAGCTCAGTTCTAATGAATACACATTTAGGATGAAGAGCAATGAAGTTCTTGGCATTAGTTTGATTAATTATGTAGCTTTTTCATCCTAGGGCTGTGTGAATATCATACTAATGACATCTGTGGGGGAGACACTGAGGTAAACATGCATATTAATTATCCTCATCAAGTCACACATGGTTTCATATGCAAAATTTAGCCTTTTGAGATGATATATTCTATATGGATAAGTTCTAATATATACATAGAGTCTTTAACCATGGCTTGAATGTTGGTGTGAGATAAGCTGGGTTGAGAATTATAGAAAAGTTATTTCACAAATCTCTAATTTCCTGGGATTATCACAAACAGTAGTCTCTAGAGTTTATTCATAATGATGCAAGCAAGTGAGTAGCATTTCTGCAGGGAGAAGTTCCATGAGGTTTCAAGCTGGGGTTAGGGTGAGCAGGTTCACAGATATTCCTATTAAAGTAGCTATTCGTATTAAAGTACAAACAAAGACATATATAAATACAAAGAAACATTCACATAAGGTCATGCTACATATTAGACTTTTTTCTGTCCCAGAACATTGGGTGGGAAAAATTGGGAGGAAAAAAAGACATGTTGTCAATTGCAATTCACTTCACAGGCAGCAGAGGATGCTAAACTTACAAACTGTCCCTTTAAGTATAATTTTATAATACTTTCCCTATAGGATGTGGAAGAAATTGGCAAAGGTTGAAAATGTGCCCAGTATTGGCATTGATTATGCAGTCCAGTCTCCAAATGTGACATATATTAGGTGGAAAGTCCATCAAGACTGGGTAACAGAGGTAAGAGATTATATATATATATATATATATATATACATATATATATATATATATATATATATATATATATATATATATATATATATATATATATATATATATATATATATATATATATATATTATTTGTATGTGTGTAATACTATGAAGAAAATTTACTGGAGCATTTTATGTAGCATTGCATTAAATATATACCAATAACATAACAGAAATGTATAGTGATAAGTTGGTGGAATCTTTGTGGATTTTTGGAAATAATTGGAAACTGGGATTACATTATAAAAATGCTATTTATTCCTTGTCATTTTAGTTGAAATATATTAAAAGCATTCCTGCCATTGTGTCCACGTCAAACCATGAAGCCTCTGCTCTTGTTATTGGTAAGAAATAAAATGAACCTCTGTTTTGTTTTGTTCATCCGTAATGAGCACTAGTATGAGCTTTGACTTTGAGTGATTTAGACAGAATCTATCGCAGACAAAAGGTTGCTTTCCACCACACTGCCTGCTGGAACGGAGTGATTATCATCTCCCTTTAATCCTTAATAAAGTCTAAAAATAGTGTGTTTTTTAAATATATATTTTTAGTCTGGCCTTACAGAACAGGTCTGCATTTATTTTGCAATTAAACCATTTTATTTATTGCCAGTCAAGAGAACTGTCAGGTACCTTGATGTAATTTAATTCCAGTTAATCTCATTTGAATAGCATCCCATAACACTGAAAAGGGGCTATGAGTCACCTGGTCCTCTGTGCATGCAGAAAATTATGCACGTCATTATACTGTATGTGTCATCATGTAATACTTTTATAGAGCATAATCACATTACTTTTAGGTAAATTACATCTAAAACTGTTCTTACTATTTTTTCCAAGGTTGCATTCGTCCGTCCACCAATGTTGAACAGCAATTAAAAGAGATTAAGGAGATGTGGGGGGTTGAGGGTAAACCAAAAAAAGCCACACTTAGCTTCAGCAGCCCACAGCTAAGAGCACCATGTGACCAGACAGTCTTTTCTATATATAAAGGAGTCAAGACCTTTGACCTCTGCAAGAGGCATAACCTGCTGGTGACAGGGGGGATGGACAGAATAATACGCATGTGGAATCCTCATGTTCCAGGGTGAGCACCTGAGTTGTACAGAAAATAATAATGACTCTTACCTCTGACTCTAACTGGTCCTGTGATGTTATAATGCATGCGAATAGTGGATTTTAAATTAATTAATAACTAGGATCTTAAATGACAAAGTATAAGAATTGATAGTAAAATGTACACATTGGACAAACACTATATACAGTAGTACCTCAATGTTAATATATCTGTATATATCTGATGGCTGCTCCAAATATTCAAATACTATCAGAATATGAGCTCTCAGTTGGAGTGCTCTGCTCATTAGCATCCCAGAGCACAGGGGGGCTTTTTTCATTTTATTATTTTTTTTTTAAAAAATGTATTACCTCCCTGTTCTCAGGATGGCAGCAATGTGTTTGATCTTTCTCGGTTCTGAATAGTTGTGGCACATCTATGTTTAATGCTCTGCCAATGATAGGAGGCCCACAGGCATTCTGAAAGGTCATACTGCTCCCATCTTCTATCTCTGTATCTCCTCAGAGGACAGCCGCATTTTCTCCGTCTCCACAGACAACACTGCCAAGGTGAGTGAAAAAATGGAAATTTTGTTTTTAAAAAAAGTTTTTAGCACAATTCGAGTTGCAAATGTTTATTCTCATAAGGATTAAACTGACAAACAAATTTGCCAGTAATAAGAGATTTGAGTTAAAGAAACCATTATGGCTCAAAAATGCCTCAAAACCTTGAAAAGAATGTAGAATTTGTTGTCATATTGTAAGTCAAGCTTTTCACAAATCCCCGCTAATACATTCAAAATGTAGCTATTAAAGAAGATGCATTTCTCTTGCATAAAAGTCACAAACAAAATGATTCACAAGAGTTTTAAATACATTTATTTTCTAATTATTTATCTAATAATTTATTTATTATTGTTTCACATGGATTTTTTTGCCTTGCGTTGAATGTATTTTTTATTTTTCACATGCTTACTTGAACTCAGTGTGAAATTCCATGGGATAGCATAGTGAAATGCATCTTGACGTTCTTCACATGATCACATACAGTATTTTGTGCCAAATCGCCCGTGGAAAACACTGTACTGTATGATCACGTGGAATGTATATGATTTTATTGTAAATATGTTTTGATCACACAAGCAAATGAAGAAATGATGTATGTATAGGTTTGTATATCCCTATGCTCAGTGTGTAGTGGCATTCAGAAAAACAGAAATATATTGATCTATACTAGATTTGTACAGGTGAAAGCTGGAAGTGTTTTTTTCTTTTCTTTTCTTTTTTTTTTTTTTTTTTTGAAAAGATATGGAACATCCAAGATCAGTGCTGTCTGTTTGATGCCCACCCAAAAGCGAGCTGTGTGCGGGGAGAGCTGTCGGCCTCCCTGTATTTTATTGGAGTGAAGAGCCTTTATGTAGCCACCGATTCACTCTTCTTACTCTCCCTCAAAACCAAGTAGGTTCTGTTGTACAGTATGCTTACTTATAAACAAAATATAAAATGTATTTATTAGCACAAAAATAAAATTGTATATTGTCTTTGAAAAGCTTTTTATGCCACCTGTTTTGATAGAAAATACTATATTTATTATACAATATACTATAAAAACGATATTTCTATATTTTATACTATAAAAAAGAATGTCTATAAATGCAGTTTTCTCAATTTTGGGAGTAATTAGATTTGTGGTTGGGATAAAATATTTATGCTCATGAATATATTAGAGCGGAAAATGCCCAAATTTCTTATAACTTTTTTTACTCTACAAAAATTGGTTCTTTTTTCAACATTTTTTTATTGTTTCTCATATGCTTTTCATGAAGTACTTCTCTGTAATATTTAATATTTAAATATTTAAATTATATTTAAAAAAAAAACAACATTTGTTTATTTAATAACAATTACAACCATCCACTTCTCCTAAGGATGTCATAGTTGTCTGTGACTGGGGCCCCAAGAGAGCCTAATTGGCCCTGCTCTCTGGGTGGAAAGAATGTCTTTCTCCTCTGTGGATCAGAGGGCTAGGCTAGCCAACTGTGGACATCTATTAGCTAACTTAAACAGCAGTGATGGGAATTCTGGCTCTTTTCAGTAAGGAAAAATCAATTAACATCTCATATACTATGAATATGAGAAGATTCTTTCTACCTCTGGTAAATGAGAATTGAGAATTCAATGGTGCTGTGGTAGAACGCAGTACTTACCTTTAAAGTATCTATCTTTGTAGGAACTGTATAGAAATCAAACTGTATGCCTGTATTTATGTTGTGAACTGAAAACATAAAGGTGTGCTTTATTTATCTAGATATCCTGATACCTATTTGCTTACTGCGATACCTATTTGCCTACCACAGCACCATTGAATTCTCAATTTTCATTTACCAGAGGTTTTGAATTTATTTTCTAAAAGAACAGATCTAAAACAATAGTTTCTTGCTTCAAGGGAAATCACAGGTTTATCTTAGTGTGTTTTTTCTAATCTGTTTTTCTACACTAACAACTCATCCACTTGGGGCTTAGATGGCACATGCTCCACATAATTACCGGTTAATATTAAACAGGCTTTTTGGCAGGAGTCTTCAGTGTGAACTCTTTGTAACAGTAGAGCAGTTACTTTAATATTTCTGCCACTGGAGTAGGTAAACTGTTCATAGCTGCCATCACATGAATAATAACTTACATGAATAATGCTACTTACTTTGGACATTCAACAATCAATATCTTCTTCTTCAACTTTCCCGTTACGGGTCGCCACAGCGAATCATCTGTTTCCACCTAACTCTATGGCACTTCCTCTACCCTCACACCACTTAATGTCCTCATTTAACACATCCATATATCTCCTTTTTGTCCTTCCTCTTGACCTCTTAGCTGGCAGCCCCATCTCCAACATCATTCTACCAATATAACCATCTCCCTCCTCTATACAGGTACATGTCCAAACCATCTCAGTCTATCCTCTCTGACCTTGTTCTCAAAACAGACAACCTGAGCTGTCCCCTGATGTGCTATCCTCATCACTCCTAAAGAGAGCCTCAACATCCTCATCTCTGCTACCTCCATCTCTGCCTCATGTCTTTTCCTCACTGCTACAGTCTCTAACCCATACAGCAGAGCTGGACTCACTACTGTCTTGAACACCTTTACTTTGATTCTTGCTGAAACTCTTCTGTCACACAACACTCCTGGCACTTCTCCACCCACTCCAACCTGCCTGCACTCGCCTCAAACTCTTTTCCACACTCTCCATCACACTGGACGGTTGACCTTAAATAATTAAATTCCTGCACCTTCTTGATTTCAGCCCCCTGTAACCTCATTGTCGTACTTTCCTCCTCTAGTTCATACACATGTATTCAGTCTTACTACTACTGACTTTCATTCCATTCTCTTCTTTCCAGAAGAGACCTCATCGTATGCTTTCTGTTTGGCCTTGGCTGCGTCCTTCTTCACTCTGCACTGCAATTTGTGATCCTGTCTCTTTTCTTCAGTCCTTTCTATGTCCCACTTCTTTTTAGCTAGACATTTTCCTCTTACACATCATAATCCAATGCTGCCTACACTATCTGAAACCACCACTTTGCAGTCACTAATCTCTCTCATATTGCCTCGTCTACATAGAATGCAGTCTACATGCATACCTTCACTTGCATATGTAACTCTATGTTCCTCTCTCTACTGGAAATAAGTGTTAACTTCAGCTATTTCCACCTGCTTAGCAAAATCCAACACCATATGTCCTTCTAGGTTCCTTTCTTTAACACCAAACCTGCCCATCACCTCCTCATTACCTCTGTTCCCCTCACACACCTGCCTGTTGAAGTCTGCTATAATCACTACTCTCTCACAACTGGGAATACTCTCTATCACTTCATCCAATTCACTCCAGAATCTCTCCTTCTTTTCTAACTCACAGATTACTCGTGGAGCATAACCACCGATGACATTCAACATCACCCCTTCAATTTTTAACTTCAAGCTGATTTCCCTGTCTGACACTCTTTTCACCTCTAAAACATTCCTCACAAACTCATTTCTTTTCCTATTCACACCATAATAAAACAGTTTGTATACCACTCCAATACTACATACTTTGCTCCGCTTCCCCATGGTCTTCTGCACAAAAAATATCTACATTTCTTATCTTCATTATGTCCACCAGCTCTCTACCTTTCCTTATCATTGTACCAATGTTAAGAGTCCCTATTCTCAGACCTATACTCCTGCCTTTCCTCTTCTCTCTCTGTCTACAAATGCTTCTCCCTCCTCTCCTTCCTCAACCAACAGCGGTCCAGTTTTTGCCGGCACCCTGTAGGTCAAGAGTGCCGGTGGCAGTCGTTGTTAACCCAGGCCTGGGTATTGCAAAATTGACACTTTTTGCACGGATACCCTTCCTGACGCAACCCTCTTTATTTATCTGGGCTTGGGACCGGCAAAGAATTCACTGGCTTGCAACCCATTTGGTTAATGGATTAACAAATGGATATTGGATCCCACTGCTACACTTCAGAGGTGGTAGTGGCTTGAGTGCTTAAGGCTCTGGGTTGTTGATCAGAAGATTGGGATTCAAGTGCCAGCGTTGCCAAGCTGTCACTGTTAGGCCCTTATGGATGGCTGAACCTGTGCTCTGATCCCAATCTCCAAAGTTCACTGTGCTGTATTGTATATGTGACAAAATAAATGCTTCTATTCTATTCTATAAACTGCTGAAAGTACTACTGATATATATGGAGTTAAATAAAATGAACTATTATTCAATGCGCTCCATTTTTCTTTGTGTTTATCAGCTCACAGCCTGAAGGTAGCCATATTGTTTCCCATAAGGAGGCAGTGCTGTGCTGCGGGTACAGTCAGGAGTTTCGGCAGGTGGTGAGCTGCACCGAAGCATCAGTGAGTACAAATGAGCTTTCGGAAACACCTGTACAAAGCAGACATCCCTATGCTGATGTGATGAGGTACTGCCATGCACTGTGTGTGAACAGCAGTGTGTTTGATGACGCGCTGTGTACAAACAGCAGTGTGTTTGATGATGCGCTGTGTGCGAACAGCAGTGTGTTTGATGATGCGCTGTGTGTGAACAGCCTTGTTTTTGATTATGTTAGGATAGGACTGTTTATTCTGAGACTTTAAAAGAGACTGAATACACATACCAATAAGTCAGTAATTTTCTAGCTAGGGACCTTTAACCATACAATAAATTCCACAGACTCAAATGTAATCCAAATGTACAAAAGTCACAATCAATATACAGTATAAATACCGTTAAATACACTCAATATAAATACTGTTTCTATTTTTAATGAGTAATAAAGCTTTTTATTCCTGAAATGTTTTTAGACTATGTTCAGTCTGACTTTATTTATAATAGGCTTATGTGTTTTTTTAGTCATAAAAGCTGGGATTAATTTCATACAGTTAAATAACTCAAATAATGCCATGCATCACAGAGTCCCCAGATCCTATATTGAGAACCACTGTAATAGATTATTGTGTATTGGAAAGCGGTGGCTCAAGCGGTTAAGGCTCTGGGTTGCTGTTTAGAGGATTGGGGTTCAGGCCCGTGCATGGCCAAACTATCCTTTTAATAAAGTATACACCTACTAAGAAAACTAATACACAGAAACTGAAGCTATCAAACAGACAAACCAAAGTCAGGATTCTCTGATATTTACATTTACAGTTGCCTTATTGCACAAAGTTTCAATGGAAAAAAGTGAAATACCATAACAACAAAATCATCAGACAGGATCTAGCTAAATATTTAATGGGCATAAAGTGATCTTGGCATTTGTTGTAAATATTAAAGTTTGTCATGCTACTGTGTAGCTACTCCACACCGCTGCTTAAATTCTAGGTATAAAAACAACATGGGAATTACATTATGCTTTTGTGTTTGTTGGACTTCTTTTCAAACATAATTTGGTCTATTTTAGATTGTAAAAGTCTGGGACGTGGACACAGGAAGTCAGCTCTTTGAGTATGGAAGTGCTCACGGAGTTTCTGCCATAACCTGCATGGCGTTTGATCCAAAAGGAAGAAGGTATGTTTTTTCACCCATGTAGCATTTTATTTGTGTGAAATTACATTTTCCTTTTTTTTAATTCTTTCCACTTTTTTAATACTCTGTTTGTTTTAAAGACTTGTTACAGGTAGCAGAGATGGCTGTCTCAAAATCTGGAACTTCCACAATGGCCATTCCCTGAAGACACTGAGACGAGGTGTGGTAGGCTAAGTCAGTTGTAGGCTTGTAGACACGTAAGAAAATATCCAAAGTACCATAGTACATATCATACAGTAATTTGGCATGCTTACGAAGCAAAGCCCATTTATAATCTCGTCCTTACTCTTAACTTGTCTTCACCACAGAAACTGTGTTTGAGTAATGTTATTACATCCTAATTCAGCCTAATCCAATAGTGCTAATCTGGTTAATCAAGTAAACTGATTATCTGAAGCAAATGTGTCTAATTAGCAGAATTAGCTGATATTCTATAAGAAGGTATGTCTTCAGGAAAATGGTTGAATTATTGAATTTGAAATAAATAGACCCTTGCTGTACACTTTATTACTATATTCGGCACATACGTGACACTGATTTTCTGCAAAGTTTTGTTGAATCTGTAACCACTGTAGTCTTAGATATTTGTTTTTGACTGACAAGCATGGGATCTGATGCAGTCTTCAGCTGTTGAATCCATCCACCTCCAACTCTGATGTGTTTTAAGTTTCTAGATCCGTTTTGCTCACTATGCTTGTAAAGAGTGGCTGTGTGCATCAGCTAGAACCTGTCTGGTCATTCTCCTCTGATATCTCTAATCAACCGTGCTTTGGCTCACTGGAATTTTTTTATTATTTTTTTTATTTTATTTTTGCTTTCTGCACTATTCTATGCTAAACTGTTGTGTGTGAAAATCCCAAAAGACCAACAGTTTCTGAATTTCTGCCTGTCTGGAACCAGCAATTATGCTACGGGCATCGAGAATGAAATCACATCTTCCCTCATTCTGATATTTGATGTGATTATTATCTGACATGCTTGACCTGCATTGTTTATGCATTACACTGTGGCCACATGATTACCTTATTAAATATTTGCCTGACTGTCCTTGCATACAGCTGAACTATAAGTGTATTTTCACATATAATTTTATTAAAAAAAATTTTCGTGTGTCGATCTTTCCATATTATTCACAAGCTGTCGTATGAGTATTTGAATTCATATGTATAATTTGAGTATAATGACATTTTAATAATATGTAATTCTATATTATTTACCTATAAACACATATGAGCTTGTTTAAAATATATGTGGCACTTTTTGTAAGAATACTGTTAGCTGGATATCTGTCTAACTGGCACAACATTGCAGGGGACCACCATGATCAGCACACCAGCTCCCTGTAACTTAATGTAAATGAATAAGAAGGTTATTTGTTTCTTCACAGAGGATGAATGCCATGAGATCTGTGACTGCTCCTATCTGCAAGTGCACATGAACACGTGAGCCTATACATCAGCACAGCCTATTTATTTTCCCCTCTTATTTGTTTTTCACATTTTTAGCTGAATCATGGTTCACATTTATTCTGGCAGATTTGTGATGTCAGTTGGCTGGGGTCGAAGGATTGACGTTTACTTAGTGAGTATAAAGGCCCAAGGCAGACCAGCCTTCCCATTTCATATAAGCATAATTCCCCAGATGGCTCTCATAAAAAGACTGACTGCTGTGACCTGCTTCCCTTCACTGCTCTCCTGTTTATCGCTGTGCAGCGCATTTCCATTTTTCATTTACTGAATCTCTTGCACATCCGCTCTGCACTCTCTCTTCATTTTGCTGTGTATAATAAGGTATTATTCTAAACACTCTGCACAAGTTACAAAAAAAAAAATCTTATAACATGTGAGGGTGATAATATTGTAGAATATGTGCATCAAATTTATCCAGAAGTGGAATTTAGCACAAAAAGTCTTTAATGTTTCCAGTGATACAAGATGAATTTCCATTTCATCGCTTCTTGATGACCTGTTAAATTTCTACATTGAAAACACCTCAGGTTATGTATTTAATGCATTTTCCTTACAAAAGGAATGAGATGCTGTGTCATGGCAATGACATTTTGGGAATGCTTCTGTGAGTGCGGTGTCTAAAGCAGTACAATACAGTTCAAGCCACGGCCGGTGGAACAGTGCATTTGCTTATTGCCATGGGCGGCTAAATTTGTGGCCCAGGGAAGTTCTTTTACCACCTTTGGACCTCGCCATGTTTGGTTCACGTGTTTCCACCTGTGCTTTAGACACCACTCTCACAGACAAGTTCCCACACCACGACACAGCGTTGGATTTTCTCGAAAATGAACCACAGGGAATTCCTACAATGTGACAGTGAATGACATGACAGTGAATGTCACATATGTTAGAAAAGATTGTCTTAATTCATGCTTTTTCCTATTTGTATTACAACCTAGTCATACTGCCTAAGTAGAGATATTGGTAAAGCTGTTGAGGTCACCGCCATATTTTATAATGAGTTGTATTTTTTAGGACATACCTGATGACACTCATCATGTTCATAAGCCACAACCCTCATGGCAAGAAGATCTGGTAATAAACACACACATACATTTGAAAATCACTATTCCACTATCCTCAAATATCTTTAAGCAATATGACATATATTGACTTGATTGATTTATGAAATGTTTCATTTTTATTCAATTGTTGAATAGAAAAATGGGCACAAAGAGGACATTTTGTGTATAGCCCAGCGTCCTCCTTCTCTGATTGCTACCGGAAGCTATGACGGAGAAATCATCGTGTGGAACGTTGTGTCTGGACACATCCTGTGCCGCTTCCTTACACCTCTGCCTCCGCACACAGACCATGCTCAAGGTATCTTTGTCTTTTATGTTTATCATTAATAATCTCTAGTAATTTATAATATTTGTAGCAGGCTGAAAAATTCCTTTAATTAATTTTTTTCCTTTACTATACTTCTGAAAACCATAGGCTTTCCTAAACAGGAAAGGGATTCTCTTCTGCATATAATTTAGTTTTAAAATCTGGTTAACCCCAACAGACTTCCTCTATAACCAACTGTACTTATTAAAGGGAAAAATAACTTTATTGTTAAATGTTAAAGAATTCTATGTTCATGATGGACCTCTCTAATCACCTGAGGTAAAAGTCACTTGCAGCATTTAAACACATGCGTCGTTGTTATCTCGTGACTTGGCTGATCTCTATTTCAGGTGAATTAATTTAGTTAATCCAGTTCTGTTGACTAAATTTCATCTGTTCATCTGTAAATGCTTTCTTTTTCTTGATGATGAATTGAGGTACAGTAACTTCTATCTAAGAAATGCACACTTTACTTTATTTGACCTCTCGTATAAATATATCCTTATATTTACTGCTGCATTTGTTAAACTCTATTTATCCACATGAGCTTAGATTTGTTTTGCTAGAAATTGCAAAGTATATCATGTATGCCTATTTACTACAATTCTACAATTACTGCAAATATATTTAAATAAATATATATTTTTTTCATTTGGAATATATTGACAACATACTATATCTTAATATATTTTCTAGTTATATAGCTTTGAGAAAAAGCAAATCTTAAATAATATGTAAAATAATAGAATTATTAAATCTATTTCTAGGCTTTTCAACTAATTGAACTAGTTTCGTTCTGCTGGTGATAATGTAAGTTTAAGCATTTAGTTTTAAAAGAAGCAAAATGATCTGTCAGTAGAATATAAACATTTTAAGCTTGAAATGTTTAAAGGCATCCAGAGAAACGCTAAATAAAAGATATATATTTTTTTAAGCACTGTTAGACTGAAATCTCCTTTAGAAAACAAGATGTTGTGACAAGGGAACAAGCTGTTTGAGTTTGACCAAAATTCAAACAAGGACTCACACAAAGGGACCAAACATATATCTATTTTTTGGTAACAGAAAGTGCATGTATAATAGGTTGCTTGCAGTTCTTTAGTTCTGGCTCACAGGCTCTGCTCTCCAGACAAGCCTTCTCTCACACAGAGCTGTTTTTTAATAAATCACTTTTTGTGGTCTATTTTGAACTGGTCATTGCTGTGCTTTGCTTCCTCCAATACCCTGGTCCTTCACAGTGAGAACTCTACTCTGTAGGGGTGGATAGCAATGACTTTTCAGAATACATTTTTATATCATTTTGTGTATTTGAAGCTAGGGCTGTGCTGTCACACAGACCCTGGTTACACCCTGTTGTTTCACAGATTTTGTCTATCAGCAATGATGGGAATGGCACTCAACGAGAAAATTTGAAGTATATTTGCATTACGGGCACTGTTTATATATATAAACTACTTTTCTATGCACTCTATACAATAATTTCTACCTTTATTTTTATAAGATATTTTATGTTCCTTTCCTTTTAATTAAGTAACCATTTATGAGATATTTTATAATTCATTCATTCATTAATTCATTCATTCATTCATTTTCTACCGCTTATCCGAACTACCTCGGGTCACGGGGAGCCTGTGTCATCGGGCATCAAGGCAGGATACATCCTGGACAGAGTGCCAACCTATCGCAGGGCACACACACACACTCTCAATCACTCACGCAATCACACACTACGGACAATTTTCCAGAGATGCCAATCAACCTACTATGCATGTCTTTGGACCGGGGGAGGAAACCGGAGTACACGGAGGAAACCCCCAAGGCACGGGGAGAACATGCAAACTCCACACACACAAGGCAGAGGCGGGAATCGGACCCCCAACCCTAGGAGGTGTGAGGCGAACGTGCTAACCACTAAGCCACCGTGCCCCCCTGATATATTTTATGTTCCTTTTATTTAAGGAACCATTATTACAGGGGGAAAAATAATATATCAGTTGTTCTCCAATGTTTGCATACCTTGGAATAGTTTGCAAGATGTGCACCATTTTTTATTTATTATAGGACTCAAGTTAATATGTAAGGCATAGCAGAATGGCACAATCATCAAACAAAACATAACAAAAAAGAAAATTTGCATATCTTTAGTTCTTAATATGTGTATTGCTCCTTTAGCATCAAGGATGGCATGCAGTCTTTTGTAGTCATTTTTTGATCAGCGTTGTTTAGGTGAATTGAGTTATCATTAGGTTTTGAAAACAAAAAAATTTTGCATTATCAGTCATATTTTGCAAATAAATGGCAATGATTCACAATTTCTTTCAGAGTATGCAAACTTTTATACAAACAGTATATATATGACATCTTGATTTTTCTTTGTATTTGTAGCTGTGAACAGAAGTGTGCTGAGTCTCGTCTTCTTAAAGACTCGGGCGTTAGATCCCACCTTTACTTCAGCTGCATCTCTCGTGTCCTCTGGGGCTGAAGGTGAATTGTATTTCTATTGGGTAAAATATAAAATATGTAAAGGCTGCTGTGAGATTTCACCTAAAAGATTCAGCTCATAGTTTATCAGACAAAACACATTTTTTTTCAATGTTAAATGTTTAGATAGACTGTAATACTGGTTTGTGGATTGCATCAGTTTTTTGAAGCATAATTGATATTCTGTAGGTTATATTCATTTCTGGAACGTGCTGAATGCAGGAAAATTGTTGACATCTTTTAAGGCGGTATGTCTCATCATGTTTCTTCCCCTTAAATGTTCTCATAAGCCAATGAGAAAAATAAATGTTGACAGATTTGTTGATTTTCCAGTCTAGACACGAGCAGCAGGTCACAAAATTGGTTGTCACACAAGATGACAGTCTCCTCTTCGCTGCCGATCATGTCGGCTACATCTGTGTTTATGACATTAAGGAATTTGCTATCTCCAATGAACAAAAGTCTCTGAAAAGTAATGCTCTTTTCTTTTTGCTCAGATTTCCTGTAATATTGAATTGTGACTCTAAGGATTTCATTTAATAACCATGCTTTCATTCCAGCCATGAACTTCTGGCGAGCTCACATTAGCAGCATCACTGGGTAGGCTGAGCATTGTATTTATTTCTTACTGCTCGTGTTCTTTCAAAAATTGACAGCTGTACTGATTTACGTTTCTATTCAAGCTTGCAGATCATCGAGAATGACCAAATTCTGCTCACTTCCTCTCTGGACTGCACTGTACGCTTATGGAGCACCCATGGAGAGTTTATAGGTATATTTAATGCCATTTTTTAAAACAGCCTTCCTCATCTTCCTTTGTCTCTGGATCACTGTGATTATTCAATAGCATTATTATTGATAGGAGCATTATTATTGAGTTAGGATTGGTGTAAAGCATACATACACCTGTGAAGGAAGTGGTTATGTGCAAATCAGGATTTCCAGGTTGGATTGGCAGTTTCCTGTCCAGTCAGGGTTTAAAACCTTTCAATTAGACAACTATTATAAATATCCCAGTAAAGGGGAAATATAGGGAAAACATGTTCCCCAGGCTGTGTTGCGAGGGATCTTCAGTATTCTTTTTGTATTGATTTGCTGCATCCCATCCTTTTAACAGGGCTACTTACTTTATTTTGTCAGCCATATAAATCTGTATTTTATAAAAGTGGTATTTATATGGAGCAATAATTTTAGCTATTCCCACTGGGAAAAATATAGACTCTGCAGTTGCTGATGAAAGCCTTGATTTAAAAGATTCATCTGATGATTATTCAGAAAAAAAATCCCTCATCCTCATCCTAAAGTAAGGAAGCCCTAGAGGTGCTGAACTGCATCAAAGGTTAGCAAGTTATGCCACACATAATAAGCTGGATTTTGAAATTGAAGCAATAAAAAATTAGTAGCCAGTAGAACTTAAATAAGAGCGTGTGGGATAGAATAATATCTCCTAACCCTCAATAAGCAAGGAAAAGGATCACACAGTCAGTTCCAACTTCCAACTGGCAGACTTGGCAGCGTGAGGTGGCTTCCAGGAGGCCAGTCTGTGGTTGGCGGGCTCAGGGAACGGCATCCTCCTCTGTTTCATCCAGAATGCCTGCGTGGGCATTATTTTTGTAGCCGAACAAACACTCACCACCTTGAAAGCACCACACCCCATTCAGCTTCCTCTTCTTCTCTAACAGTAAAGAGTTTTTGCTCTACTGCCCCACTGCCATGTGCTTGCTGGCTATCCAAAATATGCGTGGTGCTGAAATGGTGCTGTTTATTCAGCACCACTGCAGTAGTAGTGGGAGGAGCGCTAAAGCAGGTGACAATACATGCTCTGCCATCACAAGGTATATACTCCAAACACTTTTGGAGACCTGAACATGCCTGTGTATACCTTCCCCCAAACTATTGCCACAAGATTTGAAGCACACGATTGTGCATGCTATTTTTGTATTCTGTAACATTGCAATTTGCCTTCATTGCAACTAAGGGGTCCAAATCTGATCCAGCATAATACCCCTGTGCACAAGCATGCTCCATGGAGGCAGGGTTTGCAAAGTTTGGTATGAAAGAAATCAAGTTTCCTGCATACTGCCCTGAACGTAAACCCATTTAACACTTTTGGAATGAACTGGAACACCCAATGTGCCTTAGGACCCCTCGCCCATCATGATCTCACTAATGCGCTTGTGGCTGAATGGGCTAAATCTGAGAGTAAATCTGGAATAGGGTGCACAACAAGCACATATGGAATTGCATCTCATGCATATTTACAACTGTCAAGCTACATTTGTGGATCAGAAGGCAGGACCGACACAGAATGTTATGCGTAATTTTGCTACAAACTGATAAAGCCGCATGCCAAATTTGAGCATCTATTAAGCAAGATGGAAAACACTAACTGAAAAACAATTTTCTACAAGGATAGAATGTATGACATTGTAATTACTGTATGTAATATATAATCTGTTTTTTTGGTGTTCCGTTCAACACTGATTATTTACTCAGCAGGGAAGCCAGCCAGCAAAATATTACAATTTCCAAACTAGGCTTTATGGAGGCATGTACAAGTTGCTCAGCTCTGTGTAGGATTTGCATGTTAATGTTAGCATGTACCATTTTTGAAATGTTACTTATCTGAAAGTATTGAATTGTATGCCGTGTGTGTGTGTGTGAGAGAGAGAGAGAGAGAGAGAGAGAGAGAGAGAGAGAGAGAGAGAGAGAGAGAGATACAGCATGCAAAATACATCTATATCTATACATCTGTATATTTATACACACAAATACAACAGGAACCTTTGGGCAGCCTGAGCAATGGAGCCTCCATACTGCATCATCATGGCAACACCCTGCTGTTCCCTATGAGGTTCTTGTAGATCCTCTGAGCATGCCTGCACATACTGTGCTCAAAGGCAAGACAACCTTATTAGATGAATCCAGCTCTACAAAAACTGAAGACACAAGCAGTGAGGTACCATCACTGAATTCCAATAAAATACATAGGATGCTAGAAGACTAAATATAATGTATGTGAGATTAAATGTATTTTATTATCTCTTTACATGTTGTTGTCAGTGTTATGGTGTGGTGTGTTTCATGATTCTGTCTATATCTTTAATGAAGCTTTGATGTCTTTGCAGTTGGATTCTTCCAACAAAATCAAATCCCCCTTGCCAAGCTATAGCGACCAAGACATCAGGAAAGAGATTAACACCTTTTTTCATCCTGAATGTGGGAAGAGGTAAGCTTGTTTCTTGCATGCATGTTAGCATTCCACTATGGTGAAACATGACCCGGTGTTCTGTGAACTGCTCTTTCCCCTCTGGCTTTGCAGACTACGACATGAAATATTCAAGCACTCTAACAAGTCCCTGAACCATGGGGGCCTTAAGGCTTACCACAGTCTGAGGTATTTCGAGGTTGTTAATGTCCCCACTACATATGAGAAGCCAGACCTCTCACTCGCAGGGATCGACCCCTTCAGAAGCAGCGCAGTGGATGAGAAGACTGCAGGAGATTGAAGAATACATGTGAAAGAATAAAATTACAACATGGATTATTCTTGTTGAAAGACACAAAGCAACACTAAGAAGGGGAGAACATGCAAAACTCCACACAGACACTACAGGAAATAAGCAGAACCCTGGATTAGTGAGGCACAATGATAATCCCAGATTATTTATACTTTTAAAGCTACTTTAAAATGTGCTCACTCTTAGCGTGCACTTTTCAGTGTTCATGCAAAAAGACACAAAAATGCAAAAATTGCTATTTTATTATTTTCTGCATTAGGCATGCATTTGATTGAAGATTTTTGAAAATAACATACAATAAACATAAACAATAAACAGTCATTGAGCATAACTGTGTGATATATCCTGATGATAACTGATAACTGAAGCAGATTGAAAGGGAAGATAGAAAGAGACCAATAGAATTAAAACGATTATCAAACCTCCACTGTAATATCTTTAACATGAGCATTTTGATTCAGGTTTGGTGCAAGTTCAGGTTGCAACCTTGAGAGATCATTGCTTAAGTGTGTACTGTAAATGACCCAGCACTATAAATGAAAGATGTCTCACCCCCTCAGGATATAGTCCTCCATTCCTTCCCTGTATTTCTTTATTTTTCTTGAGAGCTCCTCTAAGATCGGCTGTCTCCTCATAGACTTCTGTTATCTATATTTCACAGCCTCAGCTTCAGGAGAGCAGAAAACAATGCAGAAGTATGCTTCGGTGCTTTCAGGGACATGATAAACCTGAGCTGAGTTTGTATTACACAGCAACTAATTAGCATTCGGTGAAAAATTCCTCTGGAATTGGACCTCTAAGTGTGCAGTGTCAAATGCAGCATGCCCTCCAAGCCTCACTCAGTAGTGACTTAACAGACTGTAATGTGCTCACACTTTAAGATAATAGGACATTAAGACTTCACCTTTAAGAGTCCAAAACAGCCCATTTTGCTCTGAGGGCCAAAAACATATTAGTCTATGAAAGTCTATTAGACAAATTGACATCCATGTTTTAAGAATGACACAGCGAATGCTAAATGAGGCATAAATGGATGTGTTTGTGGTGATAAACAAAGACTTATGACTCACACCGAGCTCTGCCAGTTTGCTATATTGGCCTGCTCCTTCATTATACAGCCAACTCTCTGTCAGATTTAAAAGATGGAAGAACTTCTGCTGAGCCTGGAAAGGAAATTGTCTGACTAAATAACTGTGATTGGAAAAAGTCGGAGAAGTAAATGGAGTGAAGAAATGTTTTTCTAACACAATATGACTGGTAACTTATTTTGTAGTGAAAAATCTGAAACTGAAATTGTCTTGGATGATATATAATGAATCTGCCCAATATACAAAATCTATAATATTGACATGGGTTGAAAATAATGAATAAAAAAAACTTATGATGGGTAAAACTTTGTAACTGGGTAAAAGTATTCACACCCCTAAATTAGTGTCTGTGCACTCAGCTGCCATTAGAATGGAATGAAAGTGTCATGTTACAGTAAATACGCCTGTTAATGGAAGGTCCTAGAATTTCTCTGAGAACGTAGCCAAAGAAACAACACTGAACATCAATGAGAAATAAATAAATAAATAAATAAAACAGGACAAAGTTCTAGAAATAATCAGGGTACGCTAAAAAGATTTGCCGAAACATCCTGTGGAGCACCATTAAATCCATTAGTAAAAAATGGGATGATTTTGGCAACAGTGACTCTGCCTAGAGCAGTCTGTCCAAAAAAGTCAACCAATTGTACCAGATCTAATTTAGGGGTAACTTAGGCATACCTTTATTAATAATTTTGCAAATTCAGTATTATGGGGTGATTTTGTGTAGATTCAAAACATATTAAGCAACTGGATCTCAACAAGCTGAGAAAATAGAAAAAGCATCCTCAGTTTCCTTCTCAATTTGTTATTCATCATCTCATCTCCAGTTCATTAAAAAAGTTTTTGTTTTTTTTTGCAAAGCATTTGAAACAGCCCATAAATATTATTCACATAACATTTCTGCCTGACAACAATTCCAGCAGATGGCAGCCTTAATAAATGTGCAGAACACCCTTCCTCCATTGGAAATGATATATGAAAACCTGAATGTAAGTGGTCACCGGAGATGCATTTATAATTCCAGCTATGAAAGACTCTATATCTCAGCTGTTTCAGATTTTCTTTGTTACTTGTGATCTACCGTTGTTTGTTATGCCATGTATTTTTTCAGCCAAGTCCTGACTCCATCCTGTATTATTCTAATGTGTTCACCTGTCTCACCTGTTTGATTATTTTTGACTTGTTCTTTCTTTTACCCCTTTGAGAAAAATTATTGTGCTTTTTGCCTCCTGAGCCTTGTGCTTTGTATCTGTGTTTTCTGTCTGTAATGCTCCGTTCTTGTCTTTTTTTCCTGCTTATAAATTATCCTTGTTTAATGTTGTCTACCTGCAGTCTGAATGATTAACAGTGATTCTTAGAATGCCCTAAATTAAAGACACCAAAACTGATTCACTAGGTTACAGACTTAGGATTCTATCAACATAAAATTTTGTTCTTTTTTTTTTTTTTTTAAATATATTCATTAAAGAATCAGGGAAAATATGCACTAGTTTAAGTGTTTGAGTTAGAGGTGGGTATTCACCCATCATTTGAAGATGGCTAGTGACAGCTGTTCGGATATCTAGAGGAAGTTCATTCTGTCACCTTACTGCCAGAACAGAAGAGTCTTGCTGCATGCCTACCTCTTACCCTGAGAGATGGTGGGACCAGTCGAGCAGTGCTGGGAGCACTGATGGAGCGAGGTGCAGTGCGAGGAGTGATAAGAGCTTGTGAGCTAAGAAGGAGCTGGTCCATTTTTGGCTTTGTAGGCAAGCATCAGTGTTTTAAATCTGATGCGTGCAGCTAGTGGTGTCAGCGATGCTGGGATAAAAACAGACCCAAATGCAGGATAGCGTAAAATAACCTGGATTTATTAACTAAAAAACACGAAACAGGGACAAGGACTCGACAAAACATGACATGACAAGACGACATAGGACAATGATTCCGCGCCACCATAGGCAAGGGGGCACGGTTAAATACACAACAAAATGAACACATTAGGAACAGGTTTGCAGAGGCAGGGAGGAAGAGACAAAGGCGGGGCAGACACGTGACACAGAGCATAAACAAAAGCATGTGGCCAAAGTCCGGGCTGGAGCAAGGCACATGGCGAGGCAGATAGGCGGCACAGCCAGAGAGGGCTGAGAGACGTCCACGGCAAGGCAGGTGGGGGGAGCAAGGCACACGGCGGCGCAGCCAGAGAGGGCCAAGAGACGTCCACAGCCAAGCAGAAGGGCCGAGCGACGTCCACAGCCAAGCAGAAGGGCCGAGCGACGTCCACAGCCAAGCAGAAGGGCCAAGTGATGTTCACAGCCGAGCAGAAGGGCCGAGCGACGTCCACAGCCGAGCAGAAGGGCCGAGCGACATCCACAGCAGAGCAGAAGGGCCAAGCGACGTTCACAGCCAAGCAGAAGGGCCGAGTGATGTTCACAGCTGAGCAGAAGGGCTGAGCGTCGTCCACAGCCGAGCAGAAGGGCTGGGCGACGTCCACAGCCGAGCAGAAGGGCCGAGTACGACCCCGACACACTGCAGCCAGACCCAAGGCCAGAAAACCAGAAAGGGAGTGAGGGTGGGGAAAAAATATTTCTGGAGCAAAATACGGTTCTGCAACACCCCCCGTGGACAGGAAGTGAGGTGGTGTCCTCCACGGGAAACCAGGAAGTGAATCGACGTCCTCCACCGGACAGGTACGAGGCAATGTCGCAGGGCACTGAGAAAGAAAAAAAAAACAAAACCGGGCTGTGACATCATCCGCCGGCAGGAAGTGAGAGCAGCGCCCCCCATGGGAAACCGGAAGCGGAGTAGCGTCCCTCACCGGAACAGATGTGGACCGATGTCACCCAAAAAAACAAAAGAAAAGGAAAAAAAAAACAGAGTACGGTCCGGAAAAAAAAATGCTCCAACAGTAAGCCGGTCCAGGCTAAAGCTATCCTGCTGGGTCTTGATCTGGCAGAATCCTTCTGTCAGCGTTACGGGGATAAAAACAGACCCAAATGCAGGATAGCAAAAATTAAACAGAATTAATTAACTAAAAAACACGAAACAGGGACAAGGGCATGACAAAACATGCCATGACAAGACGACATAGACAACGCGGCACGATTAAATACACAACACAATTAACACATCAGGAACAGGTGTGCAGATGCAGGGAGGAAGAGACAAGGGCGGGGCAGACATGTGACACAGAACAGTCAAGCCAGTGGAGGGAGGGCGGCGGTGGTGTGGTGTGTGAGAACATTTTTGGATCAAGTGCAGAGAACAAATTGTGTTCATAGTTAATCCTTCCAGCAGTGAGTTGCAGTAACAAGCTCATGAGCAACCGTTGTGGATAACAAAACTTACAACCTCATATATAAAGTCATAACATGCAATTTTGAATACAGTCAGCTGGACATCTGACATAGGTGTGTTTCCATGCTGTGTTTTGTTGTGGATTGGTGTATCTTGTGCATTATGCACCCAGGGCCATCTTAAATGGTGGGCAACAAATGGTTTTAGACTAACTATACATGTGGTAGAATTATACCAAAAGACAGCGTGTCAAAAGGATGTTGAGATCGGATTCTGAATTCTGCAATATAATTAAATAGGAGGTGGCTTAGTGGTTAGCACGTTCGCCTCACACCTCCAGAGTCGGGGTTCGATTCCCGCCTCCGCCTTGTGTGTGTGGAGTTTGCATGTTCTCCCCGTGCCTCGGGGGTTTCCTCCGGGTACTCCGGTTTCCTCCCCCGGTCCAAAGACATGCATGGTAGGTTGATTGGCATCTCTGGAAAATTGTCCGTAGTGTTTGAATGCGTGAGTGAATGAGAGTGTGTGTGCCCTGCGATGGGTTGGCACTCCGTCCAGGGTGTTTCCTGCCTTGATGCCCGATGACGCCTGAGATAGGCACAGGCTCCCCGTGACCCGAGGTAGTTCGGATAAGCGGTAGAAAATGAATGAATTAAATAGGATTTTAGTGAGAGATTTAAATGTAAAGTAAATGTAGATCAAGAACTAATGCAACACAGAGCACTATTTTTCCAGACAACAAGACTACTTTTGCTTCAGCAAGGGAAAGGCTATGGATTGTAGAGAAAAACAGCTACTAAGAATTTTACTACAAGAGCTTATTTGGGGAAAAAAACGTGTATTATAGCACAGACAACGGCTGTGCAGATTCATACTGTCTCTTTGGAACGATTGATAGGGCCCCTGCAGTTTTTGCCGACAGAAGTAAACATTCTCCTTCACTGCACATTTGGCATTGTTCCTCTCTTTTTCTCCTGCTGGTGTTGTTGGATTATTTGGTTTTGTGTTGCAGAACAAAAAAAGAATTGAGAGAGTATAATGAATGCCGAATGTGTGAGATTAACCCACACACATTTTCTTTAAACCTACAAAGGTTTCACATATAACTGCACTTCCAATCCTAATTGAGCTACAATAGATTTGTTTGATGATTATAGTGCGTCCTGGTAACCTGTGATGTCTCAGGTCTGTTTGTCCATTTTGTGTCTGAATTGTAGATCATTATCGAAGATGCCTGACAATCAGATATTCTATCCTGCTATTTTTTTTTATTTTATTTTTCATTTTGGCTGCTTATGCTTTGGCAGCGATTCACAACAAATGAGTACCAGCCAACACATGATGTATTAGCCAGTCAAAAAAATAAATATATTATCCAGCAAATTCAATACAGCTGATTGCTATCTTGTGGCAGTAGGTTTGCTTAAGCTCATGTTTTTACTTCTGAAATGATGCATACTGTAGGTACAACCTCCTATGTTTCAACAAATGCAAAAAGGTGGCGCATGTGACAATTATAACACAATTATAAAAAGGCATGTCACAAAATTTGATTTATTTCCAAAAGCATGATTCCTTGTTATGTCCATGATAATATATGATCCCATGCTTATATTTCAATAGTAAAAATAACTTTCCGGTTGATAATGTAATGTAATGTACTCAGTGCTCTTGTGCTATTTTGTGGATATTTGAATCAGCTAATTTCTCGACTCCGATGGCAAATTGGCAAGTCTGATTTTTAATTACCTCCATTGATTCTGTTAAAAAATTATATGGCAGCTATAATGATGTATCAACTGTCTGATTCACATTTATTAGCCAACTGTACAATTTACTGTATTTAGGTTAAGCGGCCTATCTATATAAAATAAAGTGAAATTCAAGAAAATGGACCCATTGTTGCTATTTTGCGAATACCCTTTTGCTAATTTCAAGTTATACATCACCACTTCATCCAGTAAGTATGTGAGTCAAGGTTAAAAATTGTTAAAAACATTACTAGGTTAATAACACCAACCTATGCTTGTGCAATTCATTCAGATTTGTTCATGCTGTACATTCCCAATGTTAGCAATAAGCAAAAATAATTTTACTTGCATTATTTCTATGAACACTATTACTTTTAAACAGTTATTTCATTGATTATTTGTGTTTAGTACAGTAGTTAGCATACTTGATAAGCTGGGTTTACTTGATGAGACTGCAATACCATAACAAGGTTGACCAAAAATATAAATACGCTGAGGCTCCTACTATTAACCCTAATATTAGATCTTATAGGCGTAAGTTTTGCTCTCACGGGTAAGATGTCCTGATGTCACTGAAAGGAAAAAGATCCCAGTCAAATGTCTTTAACCTTTACAAGATGATGCCATGTTGGGATCTTGTCATTTCAGGCTCTGTTTATTTGCAAATCCCATTTTAAAGTGATATCTTTAAAGCACCAACGACAGTCTGTCACAGTGCCGGAACTTACATAAGGGACTCTCTCCCTTTCCTTTTTTTCTCTCTCTCTCTCAATTTTATTCCTTTTAGCAATCATGGGAAACAACAGGGATCTTAAAGAAGAGTTATCTTGAGCTCTTGAAATGATCTTCTGGGAGATGCAGTGCAATTTTCAACTCAATCAGTAGTTCCACACGTTTGACCTTCATCTTGGCTTCTTTAGCATTAGGTGGTTGACTGCTCATTTAGTTTCTTCATTCAGTTGCACAGACAAAAAAGATTACAATCATTATCTTGTACAGCATCTCTAAGTCGAACTGACAGTTTATCCTAATCTCTCTGTGAAGGAACATCACAGATACACATACATATGTTGGCACACACAGTCACACTCATACAGACACGATTGTACACCTACGCTTTGAAAAGAAATGGAGCTCTTATGTCCAATGATTGAGTATGATCGGGATCTTTATCTAAGGAGAACACCTGGTTGTGGACTTCTTTTCTCTGTCTTTTGGGACTTATGAGATCCATGTATGATCATTTGTTTCTTGTGACTTGTCCTAGAATCACATTCCCAGGAAACTAGCCATTATTTTTAAACATCCACATCACGATGAACTTTGAAGCAAAGCTTCAACTGGCAATATTACAGAGACAAAAAAATTAAACCACACGAGGAGGGATGTTCGTAGAGTCTGTCTAAAGATGGTTCGCACATTCAGTGAATAAAAATGTGTGCACATGTAATGTGACATCATTATCGTTGCATAAACAGGATTTAGAAGAGTTACTGTATTTTCAATGAAATATGGTAACTGTGTGATTCTCACCAATCCTGGCCTCAGGGAGCAACAGCGATCTAGGATATGAATAACATGCCTCTAGGGCAACAAATCTGTTCTTGTGAAATGTGATAACGTTGGATCATAGACAGGCATGATTCTGGCACTGGAGAAGGAAATCAATTATAAACCAACACAAGGGCTTGGTTTATAATGCACAGCTCTTTATATAAAGTGTAGATTATATTCAAGCAGAATTACACTGCAGATATGATTAAGACATTTTTGTAGATATATGCATTCATGTGCTGTTTTTACACTGAAAGCTGATAGCTTTTTTTTGTGCACTGTGCACGCTTACAATTTGGCTTTGTTTGCTTCACTGCTTCAGGACAGAGAGATGGGAAATGGAATGGCATCTGTGATAAAGAACTCTTGCACTTGGAATGCAGTGGACAGAATGCCACACTGTAGAGAGAAGGACACCATTATGCTGTGGTACTATTTGTTGCCTGTATTCATAACCAGCTGATGCCCATGGATCATTCACCACACTCCTACACATGTTTTTAAATCTAACTGGTGGTCTCATTACCCTGTCTCTGGGTAATGAATGGCTTCACTTACAATATTCAACACAATTTGGATAAGTGTTGAATTTGGAATATTTTGAATGCTGGGCTAGACTGCAAATTGCTATTAAACTCTTTATAACTGGATGCTTTTTATAGCATCAACTAAAAACCTTTTACACATGCCTGCCTCTGGCTACTGCTCGCTACAGCTTTCTAGCTGATTAGGGCTTTCAGATCAGGGACACGTGTGGCTCTCCCAACAATTTCCACCATACTGATGTCCTGGAGCTGCACCTGTGCCTTCATGAATGTATCCAATAAAGAACCAGACATTCTCAATCATGGTCGGCACTCCTCAAATTCGTCCCTGCAAATTTGATCTTAGTTAACCACATTAAATGGACAAAAAATAAAGTCGACTTTGCCTGGTTTCATAGATGTATAAGATGGATAAAAAATGTATGTTCATGTAATGCAACAAAAAAAAAACATAATACAAAGCAAACAGGATGTATAAATCAATCCCTAAGTTAAGTCCTTCCATGTCGTCATATTTAAAAGCAATATACTGTATGTAATTATATCTACTGCATATGTCAACGTTAATTGTTTCCCATGATGAAAGCATCATGTCCTTTTGATTTTGTTTCTGATTTTCCTATTCACACCATATCCTGTCATTTGCTTGTTACCTGGGTGTGTTCATCTGTTTTGTGTTAATATTTGATTAAATTGTTACTTCATGCCCTGACGTGTCTTTGTTACTACAGAGTCTTACCAACTGCACTGTACATTTCTGAGCCCTGGGTCTCTGTGTTCCCTGCTTCTTGATGTGGTAGTGTTGTCTGGTTTTGACCAGTGCATCCACTGATTAGTGAGTATGGATTATTCTTATTTCAATTTGCTTCCATATATTCTGGCCCCGGGGGGCACGGTGGCTTAGTGGTTAGCACGTTCGCCTCACACCTCCAGGGTTGGGGGTTCGATTCCCGCCTCTACCTTGTGTGTGTGGAGTTTGCATGTTCTCCCCGTGCCTCGGGGGTTTCCTCCGGGTACTCCGGTTTCCTCCCCCAGTCCAAAGACATGCATGGTAGGTTGATTGGCATCTCTGGAAAATTGTCCGTAGTGTGTGATTGTGTGAGTGAATGAGAGTGTGTGTGTGCCCTGTGATGGGTTGGCACTCCGTCCAGGGTGTATCCTGCTTTGATGCCCAATGATGCCTGAGATAGGCACAGGCTCCCTGTGACCCGAGGTAGTTCGGATAAGCGGTAGAAGATGAATGAATGAATGAATGAATATTCTGGCCCCTGCTATGGATTCTGGATATGATTATTGGATTGACCTAAATAACATACGTACATACCAGCTCACAGTTCTGCATCCTGTCTCATTCCTCTGTATGTTACAGCAGGTATACTTAGAATTTCTGTGCTTTTACTGTCAGTTATTTGTCCTTATCTTGAATAAGCCTTACCTGTCAATCTGTAAGCAAAGATGATCTCACTGATCCTGCCTTAAAATGTAAATCCAAATCATATTATTATGCTTAATTTTTTTTTTAATCTAAGAAATCCAGCTATTAAAAAAGCAAATTATAATATAGATAATACAGTACCTAACCCCAAAAGCATACCATCCTGTCATATTTCTATTATTCATTAGGTCTGTGCATGTTCTGTATAGTTTGATCAAACTTGGTAATCCCTATATGACATACTATTTATGGTTTAATGTGAGCAAGCTGGAACAGTGATAGACAGAAGAATATCAGACAGGTTCATTTAGTACTCCACTGTTTTGTTTTGTTTTCATTTCCCAGGGATTTATAACATTACACATGCTTAGGTTAAGGCAATCACTTTTTAATATTTTTCACTCTACTGCCTGGGCATTCAGGACCAAACCGTCTGATGCTGTCCTAAGATAATTTACTTATTTTCCATTCCAAATGTGATTTTTCATGTAAATGGAAATAGGTTCTCTGAATACAGAGAGACGCAGGCCAGGCCTGGACCAAAGTATAGCCCAATAATGTATATGAACAGTTTTTCACACCTTAATAATAATCCTTTTACATGGTGAATCAAAAGAATATGGCCATAGCTATGGCTAAGTATTCAACAGGAGTTAAAAATAAAGTTAGGAAAATAACTCATATTATTTACTAGACTTAGCAATGGATATCAAATTGATTAGGTAAACAGTATATTTTTAAAATCTTAATAACAAAAAAAAAGGTTACCGTATATTAATGAAGACATTTATGTCATTGTAAACCAACCTAAACTTGGAGTGTGAAGGATTTTCAGAAAAGCTTTTTCTCAGAACACAGAAGCCACATGATTGATACATTATTTTTAAACCGAGAAGTTCCTATTGCTGTGATTACTGGCTCTGACAGCGTTCACTGTGTCCAAGACCTGTTCATTTTCTCTGACACATCCTTATCAGCCACTCGATGTTTAGAGGAATGTCTTTGGAATTGCTGTTCATCAGCTGCACACTCCTGCTGAAGCTGCAACAAAGCTCAATCCCTACACATTATATCCAGCTTGTACATGGCCTTGAACTCAATAGAAGTGCTTTCCTGGCCTGTTTTCAAAGTCTCACCATTACCATCTCAACCCATCCTGTTGAGAGTACCAACGACCAACACAGACACACACACACACACACACACACACACACACACACACTCTGAGCATAAGCATTAGATTGATTGTATGACAATATTTGTGGGTTGACTGAAGTGAGGGTTGTGTAGTGAATGATGCTTTATGTAGAATTTAAATTCTGTAAAATTGCAACATGACTATAAGCTTTCACTGGGTCTTTGAATAGCCCTCAAATGATCCTTGAACTGCTTTCAAACGCTCCTTCAATCGTATTTATTTTTCACATTTACATTTATGGCTTTTCGGCAGAAGCCCAGAGGGACTTACATTTTTATCTCATTTTATACAACTGAGCAATTGAGGGCTAAGGGTCTTGCCCAGGGGCCTAGCAGTGGCAGCTTAGTGTACCTGTATTTGAAATCGCAAGCTTTCGATCAGTAGTCCAACACCTTACCCACTAAGCTACCACATCTCCCACATGTACATAACAGTGAAATTATTATTATTATTATTATTATTATTATTATTATTATTATTATTATTATTATTATTATTATTATTATTATTATGCATATCCCTCCAAACTTCTGATCATTATTTTAACAGTTTGTATTTAAACAGGAAATATTTCAACAGTTGAGCAAAGGAAGACATCTGAAAACCCAGATGTTCACAAAGAAGAAAATCTGCAGTTTCTCCTTAGGACTGGATAGATCTTGCTTTCTATATGCCATAATTTAGTGCCACTAGGAAGATAGATGATGTAAGAACCTCAGCATGACTCATGCACATGGAGAAGACGGTGGTAATAACTGGCAGGATGGGTGTAATAAATCCATAACATACCTGCTGTAGTGCCATTCATCAGCTTGAGGCAATTGGCTACCTTGGCAGTATCCAACACAGACCTCCTCTGTGAATCAGTGAAGAATGAGGGGTCTACGAATGACAAAAACATTATCAAAACAAAAAAAAAACTTTACAAATTCAAATGGTCTCCTTGGTGTTGACTGTAATTGTGCTGTGACTAATAAAAAATGGAGAATACCCGTCACTCATTGTAAACTGAAAATAAAGAAAACAACTACTGTATCAGTGTTACATGCTGTTCAGCGAATTATAAAGCACCCCTTTTATTTTGTCAGTGAAGTTTATCTACAGAAACAAGATTTCTATAACCATTTAATAGTGAGCTCTTACTAAACTCCATTATAACAATTAACTCTAATTCAGCAGGGTGTTTTTTTAGGAAGCCCAACTGTTTGCATCCCCATTCTCCTGTTAATGCTCTAGTTAATTTACTTGACTATGTGTCATTAAGACATTAACTGGCTTTTAACATTCAGCACAGGTTTACAGCGGGAGTGAGGCGTTCTGCTAAGACTTAAAACAGAAAACACTAACGTCAGAGATCTGAAGACGGAGATAAAAACATATCAGAGTGTTTAGGGAGATTGTAAACAATAGGAAGAACAATGGAAGAAGAATAAATGCAAATATACTATTAGAAAACTGCAGAGAGATTTGCATAAATAAATAAATTAATGAATTAATAGAAACAGCAGGAAAGAGAAAGGCGAAATAAAAAAATAAAATGTTTAGAGATATTACTTTTGAAAATTTTACATTTTGACCATTCCTGTCAGTTGTGATGGAAACTAACTTAAATCCAGTGGAGGTTTCATTGTTTTTGATGTACGGGTACACAAACTTTTGCTCTTTTCCGTAGTGCCATTAGACAGTGTCATTTCTAACACTTTCTTCTTTTGTATTTCTCTAAGCAAATTTAGACAATAAAGAAACTATGTGATTATTTTGTGATCGACTCATTATCACTAGAGATCCCTAGACTGGATCCCTAGACTATTTTATAATGATGACTATGGAAAAAAGCCACAGTGTTGTTGGATTAGAATGAGGTGGATATGAGGACAGATATGGTTTAATTGGTGCAATCCACACATGGTACATGAGCAAGAACAACAATGCAAGATAAGAAATCAGAACAGAACAGAAATTAAATAGCCATGCACTTTAGAAATACATGTGATTCAGGCGCACATGGTAACGCAGTCCTGACACATCGATGTGGAAACTACAGATTAGCTACACTTATACAACTAGTGGATATATACTGTAGTAACACTAAGCTTATAATTATTATTCCTCACCCTTGGTTGGAGTCTTATCACCTGGTGTGCACTGTGTTGGGGATTGATTTTCATGGAAAGCCAGTGACTCGTGGGATTGCTGTGGATGGGGCAACCCAGACACAGTCATTCCTTCTCTGAACCACTGTTGTGTCAGTCAGCTTAAAGGTCAGGCCTTCATCAGCGAACATTTGAAGACTTCAGCAGGAAGGAATTAGTATTGGGTCCATGGTGAACTCAGAGTTTGTGCTGACCCATTAGTTCCTAAGGAGCTCTTGGTTACATAATTAGAACCTGCTGTAGAAAGGACATTATTTACATTGACATTATTTCCTGTCCAGTGTCAACCAAATGAGGATGAGGTTTTCTTCTGAGTCTGGTTCCTCTCAAGGTTTCCTCCTCATATCATCTCAGGGAGTTTTTCCTCACCACCGTCACCTCAGGCTTGATCATTAGGGATAGATGTTAGAGATAAATAGTAACTTAATTTGAAACTGTTTCTATACTTCTGTAAAGCTGCTTTCAGGCAATGTGGATTGTTAAAAGCACCATACAAAAAAATTGAAGTGAATTGAATTGAATTATAATCAAACACACACAACATAAATGTATGCATGAATGACTCAGTCCTAGATGAGGTAAATGTAAGCTGGTGGTATTCACATGCCATGTATCTTTTATACACATACACTTGTTTCAGGACTGCTGAATAATTAAATCTCTCCTGCAGCACATGAAGCTCATTATGCACTATTATTCTCAAGGCTATAATAACAAATAAGAGCAAGTGAAGTGAAATGAAATGATGAATTAATTAACTATATTGTACAGAAATAGGGCAAATCTAGCGAGCAAAAAAAAAAAAACAACAACTATTTAAATACACAGGATCACCTGAATTTTTACCAGCACCAGATCATGAGGTCAGTTTCTTGTGTGGACCATGAGAGCAATCTTCTTCATCAATAGATAGGGAAGTGAAGTCTCTCTAGAACAGTAATCTAAAGATACCGTGGCTACAGGCTCACTGAAACCTGAAGGTCACTTAAGGATTAGGAAAATACAAAGTGGCATTTTTATAGTTCTGTGAATCTCTGCATACTGTAGCTTTAGATTCCTGTTTTTGGTCATAGCTCAAACCAGTATGGTTATACTTTATTGATCTCCCTCAGCAATGATGCCTTTCCTGTCTGCAGAACTGCCACCCACTGGATGTGTTTTTTCTTTGTTTGTTTTTTACAATTTTCTGGGTAAACTCTACAGACTGCTGAGTCTGTAAATCCCAAGAGATCAGCAGTTTCTGAAATACTCGACCTGGCACAAACTTCTATGCCATGCTGAAAGTCACAGAGATCACATTTTTCCCTTGTTTTGATGTTTGATGTGAACATTATCTGAAAGTTTTGACTTGTATTTGCATGATTTTATGCACTGGAATTTGACTGGCTAAAAACACCGGTGGCACTATTATTATTATTATTATTATTATTATTATTATTATTATTATTATTATTATTATTATTTATTATGTCTTAATAAAATTTATTGACCTCAGCAAACTTCTAAGCATGAATTTTAGACTGAAGAATTTTCAAATGAATCTGGCAGAATTAACTATAGCTTTTAAAAGATAACAAAATCACATATTTTTCAGTTAAGTTCTAATATTATGTGCATCTTTGTTAAGTTTATGGATTATTTTTTATAGCTGCTCACTCCCCCTCTCTCTTTCGTTCGTTCTTTCGTTCGTTCTTTCTTTCTTTCTTTCTTTCTTTCTTTCTTTCTTTCTTTCTTTCTTTCTTTCTTTCTTTCTTTCTCTTTTATTCCCCCCAAAATCTTATCCAGACCTGAAATATACACAGGATAGTAATAATTTGACATTAAGATACCATTTGTTAATATGTCACATGGATATTGTACTGTATGCCACTGAGCTTTAGATTTTTCTTTAACCTGAGGTTAAAAAAAGGTTTTAATTCATTTTCCATAACAGCCGCTCTGACCTTCATAGTGGATCATTTTATTTCTAAGACATTATAGTTTTTATATCAACTAATAATTAATATAGAAAATGTAATGTGGATGTATAATAAACTGATTTTAGACTTTGTAATAAACTGATTTTTTAAAATAAAGGTTTAACAAAGTTGAGTTTCTCAATAACATGAGCAGACCTTAAACCTGATTTACCTTAAATAAGATATATATATATATATATATATATATATATATATATATATATATATATATATATATATATATATATAGAGAGAGAGAGAGAGAGAGAGAGAGAGAGAGAGAGAGAGAGAGAGAGAAAAGCTGGTGAAGGAACTACTGTTTTACAGACTTGCTACTGTAATGTAAGTGATAATGTAAGGGATTTTCCACAACATTGAATGTAACTAAAAACTCTTAATTGTGAAATGTTCTTCATGAATAAATTAAAGTTTTTAATTGCTAGTAGATTAGTGTGGTCTGATTGCTGTGGTTCTTCATTGTTTTCTGATGGTTTCATTAATTGTGCTGGTGAGCTTGTTGGGTTTATTTTTTTCCTAGAGGCCAAATTCATTTTCATAAAGTTGTCCCTTAGATCTGAAAGATATTAAGCTGAAAGACAATTTGATACACAACTACAAATGACATTTCTATAGCCATCCACATGAAGCATAGAAACACCAATTAATATTTTTGTATGACATTTTCATGGAACAAGCATTTATATAAGTAATTCTTTTATTAAAATTTGTTCTCTACTGGGGGGCACGGTGGCTTAGTGGTTAGCATGTTCGCCTCACACCTCCAGGGTTGGGGTTCGATTCCCGCCTCTACCTTGTGTGTGTGGAGTTTGCATGTTCTTCCCGTGCCTCGGGGGTTTCCTCCGGGTACTCAGGTTTCCTCCCCCAGTCCAAAGACATGCATGGTAGGTTGATTGGCATCTCTGGAAACTTGTCCGTGGTGTGTGATTGCGTGAGTGAATGAGAGTGTGTGTGTGCCCTGCGATGGGTTTGCACTCCGTCCAGGGTGTATCCTGTCTTGATGCCCAATGACGCCTGAGATAGGCACAGGCTCCCTGTGACCCGAGGTAGTTCGGATAAACGGTAGAAGATGAATGAATGAATGAATGAATGATTGTTCTCTACTGTTATTTTGTTAAACAAAGCAAATTTGTTTTGTTAATAAGAATCGATTGTATAGTTGCTTGATCTAATGTTTCCTACAGCAAACTATGCTGACTCATTAACACTTCTGGCACCATTAATCTACTGTAAGAATATAATCCTTGACATGGAACAATAATTCTCTAACTTAGTCATAATTCCTCCTCTGATCATTAAATTGTCTGAAATTAGGCTGACAGCCACTGGATTGGAACACAGCCCAGCTATTAGATGCCATCTTGATGACAGATTTATTGGAAACAACATGGCTTTAACGCCGGCTATTAAAGAGCTGTTTAATAAACCCATTTATCTATTGATGGGAAACTGTAAAATGTCAAACTTTACCACTGAAAGCCCTGTTAATATACATCCAACTATACCTAGACACTCATCTGGAAATGGAAATAGACCATCTGAGCACATTACTTGAGTTGTGGACCATTATTTGCACAGCAGTTAGAGTGAAGCAGCAGTGTGTGATGTTGATACAAGTACATACGAGTTCACTGTGGCTTTATAGTGCTGTATAGCTATGTTTATTAATTTTATTGAGACTCCTACACAAAGTATGCTAGTCTTATATGCTAGGCTGATTGCCAGTCTATCTATCTATCTATCTATCTATCTATCTATCTATCTATCTATCTATCTATCTATCTATCTATCTATCTATCTATCAAGACGTAGAAGTTCTTTGGCTAGCAGTCCTATTGTTTGACCTCTGATCTGTTGGTAAACATACACCAATAATAATGTTGGCTCATGGTGTATAGTGTCGACTCATCACCACTGGTATGCAACACTTCTGAGATCTCCCATGAAAACCCAGCACAGCCATAACCCCTGACTGTTTCCCATGACACTAAGGCTATATCTAAGTAATACTGACAGAGAAAACAGACTGTTATTTTTGCTTGACTTCAGTAGGAAATTGTAGTTGAGTTAAGATTGATCTGTTCTCCTGTTATAGCTTCATTCTTACAAATTTTCAGGTCTTTCTTCATCCCAGGTGGTGCCAGTAAAATATTAGCACTTACTTCCAAATTGCCCCTAAAACAATGTTACTAGCCTGAACACTGTGGGTGGAAAGTTCAGGAATTAAACTATAATTCCTACAATACTTAATTCCTTTAATTTCCTCAGTAAGCACTTCAAAGTAAGGCACAAAAGTGCTTTGGAGTGTCTATCAATGAATATATCAGCACTGGTTCACTAGGTTACAGACTATAAATAAAACAAACAACATCATCAACAACAACAACATCAACATCATCAACAACAACGACATCAACGACATCATTATCATCATCAACAACAACATCATCAACAACATCTCCAACAACAATATTAACAACAACATCAACAACAATAACAGCAACAACAACAATATCAACAACAACAACATCAACCACAACAACAACATCAACAGCAACACCAACAGCATGATCAACAGCATCATCAACAAAAACATAAACAACAACAACATCAACATCATCATCAACAACAACATCAACAGCAATATCAACATCATCAACAACATCAACATCAACAACATAATCATCAACAACAATATCAACAACAACATCATCAACAACAACATAAACATCATCAACAACTACAACAACATCAACAACAACAACAACTAATTTCGAGAAGTATTCCAGTCAGCACAGTAATAAAAGTCAAAATGGTTTCCACCAGAGGGCGCCACTGAGACGCGATTTTGTTTTCTTTCCCTTTTTTTCCTCTAACAGGAAGCGCGTGTGCAGAATCACCCTGGCGTTGAATCTCTACTCTCATAACGGAGTGAAGGCAGTTTACCGGGGATCTCTCGCGGTGAACTAACTCTCTGTAATGATGGTTCCTTACGGATACAAAGCAGCAGCATTAATGTTTTACTCACTCGGTAAGTGTGTTGCAGTCATTTAAAGCCTTTATACACTAGAAGTGTTTTGCACGCGCTACTTTTGGTTGTCAGCTAACGCTTTTTGCTTTTCGACATTCTGCACTTTTCAGCAAAGAAATGCACAGGAAGTGAAGAATAACTTAGATGTGTCACATTTGTGTTGTTCCAGCGTTAGTAAACGCTTATTACAGGAAGTGGGTTAAATTGTTACTGTAGCCAGTCTGATGTTTTAATAGCTGTGTATCAATTAAGTATAAATCTAAACAATGTGCCAAATTCTAGTTTACATAGTGTCTTGCTTATAACTTGGCACAATATACGTGACAGCTTTTTTTTTATAGTGTTACAATATATTTGGAATTTCTTAGCAAATGCACACAATTGCAATGTTCATTTAAACACTGAACACTGATTCAGCAATGTGGGTTCAGTGAAGGCAGCATTTTTGTTTTTCTCTGTATAATAATAGTGTGTTTAACAACAGGATTAATTTAGCTGTTTTTGGTGTATAGGCTTTAAAACGACAATGCAGTGTTCAAGGTGTACAAAGTCTTGGTCATTAACACTCACAGAGTTTACACGTACATTATAACTCGACACATTTCTAAAGAGTATAAAATGCATTTATTACATAGGGACATACACCTTAAAAAAGTTTAATTATTTCCTCCGAGGTGTCGAATTTCCTTTAGCTATGTAGGTTAAGCGTTAATTGAACGCACCACAACCGCATACTAGCAGACTCAATTATTCAACACTACACAAATTCTGTGTAAAAAAAAAAAATAGTTTTAATGATGTTTTAAGTGATTTATGTTTAATGGATATTGTAATTGTAGGAATTAATTTCAATCTGAGTTATTTCTTGCTTAGAAACTATAACTATAATATATATTTCCAAGGAATTTCCTCAGTGTTTTAATGTATACACTGTGGGTGTAAATCATCACTGAGTTTATTGAACACTGCATTTTCCTTGTACTAATGAAATGTGCTAATAAACTAAATGTAAAGCCCAAAATCTTGCTGTTGCATCCTAAGCATACACCACAATATGCATAGTAGAGAACCATGGACTGATGTATTCTGATGTGTTAGTTACTGTGTTACATTAAAGGAAAGTATTCACTAAATAACACCCGGCTTGTTCAGATAACCATCACAATTTAGCATTCAGCAATTAAACTGTATTTTAGACAATCTAAAGAAACCTTGTAGTGTTTCATTAAAGTGTTCATTTCAACACAGTTGGTGTAACTCAACACAAGAGTTTAATAAACACTGAATTTTTCCTCTTCATCCACATATCGCGATGCTAGTTTGTAAGCCACCAACATCTTGTGGTTGTGTACAATTTCATCATACTGTTTACTATCCTAGTATGCTCATTTGTTTGTTTAATAAGATCTTTTTTTGTATCTCAATAAGAACTGGCCAAAAAATATCCCAGCACCAGGGTTTCAAGATTAGATTGACTGTTTCCAGCCCGTTCACAGTTTTAAAAGCTTTCCAATTAATTGTAAGCCAGTCCAAAACTTGACTTTGCCAAATTATAGGCTTTTGTCCAGGTCCCATACAATTTCCCAGCCAAATGGGATTAAAATAGCCCATATGACAGAAAAAATTCATACAGATATCTGCTGTGCTGAATTTATTATATCTAATTTCTGGAATTGCTACAAACTCAGTAAAGAGCAGTTTTTCTGAGAATGCATACTGTGTCAGTTCAATATGCTGTCAAGATAAAGAACAATCTGTGATATTTGTTGCTGAATTTGCCAAATGGTACAAAACATAGGCAGCATAAGAACTTTTTTTTAAATGCATATTCTTAAAGGATTGGCTCTATGCATATCTGCTTTGGAATCAGGATTCCATCTGCTTGCATTGGACATCCAAGTGTGGGTGGCGTGTGAAGGAAAGCCGTACTAAAGCAGTGACATTCTGTATTCTGGTGTTTTCAATTTTCTGTCTTGAGCCGGTTGGCATTTCTCTTGTCCCTGCTTGCAACAACGCCCTAGTATGAACAAACAAAAGTGAGTTCTGATTTATAAGGAGCAGGATTCAAGTGTTTCGTGATCATGATGTTATCTCTCCAGGCATTATATTAACTTTATATAGGCCTTAGACTTATATAAATGCAAATAAAAACTACTCATAACTGTAACTTTATTATAATTAAAGTTAACTCTGACTAAAGCTGAAAATGTTCAGATTCATCATCTCACAATCGGAGTACTAAGCAGTAGCTTTCCTTGTCTTCTTCATGCTATAAAATTACACTAATTGATGTAATGTACAGTAAAGTTTTTAGGTAAAATAGATTAAAGGTATCAGAAAATATTAGTGTACTCCAGTTACAAAGGTAAAGTTTAATATTATTAGAGAGCACACAGCTTTGCTATTGGAGTTCCTCAGGGATCAATTTTTGGTCCTCTTCCTGTTACAGCAAGAATCAAATTTAAAACACTTAACCTTCCCACCATGAAAAGGCTCTGCACCTCATTATCTACATATGCTGGATCAGAGCGATATGCTATCATGATAAATTATGGGATGGCATGGCATATACTTCCCTATTTGTTCTAAGGAAAATTAACCGTTGCTTAAGCCCTAACCACAATGCATACTGGCACTCTGATGACTCATGAACAGAAAAAAGATGTGTTAATTGCTGCTAATTGTGGTTTATTTTCATCCCCATCATCACTATCATCATCAGGTGTTAAAACGTGTTAAAACACTTACATGTTTTTTTAAAGTGCCTTTGTTTAAGTTTATTTCAGCTTTGTTTTGCAAAGAAGTCTCAACACCCCTAGTTTATTATTTATGGCAGGCAGAATATTTACGACAAATGCTTTGGCTGTATAAGAATCATAGACTACTGCAGTTAGTTTTTATTTTTGGCCTGTTGAGGCAGACACAAGCAGGACCAAATACAGTCCCTTCAGGGGACTATTGGAACAGCGAGGCCAATTTGTTTGTTTTTGCTGTAGACTGTAGACATTTGGGCTTGAGTTCAAAAGATTAGTATGAGAAAAGAATTTAGATTTATAGCTTTTATAAATAGTACAGTTTTGTGTCAGACAACTCAATTTTTAGGAAAATGTATGTGATAATTGTATTTAGCCTCACGTTTCACCCAGTTTAAGACCGGGTTTGTTGTGTAAGAGAATAAGCCAACAAACCAATTCTGGGAGAAATGCAAGGCATTTAGAAGCTGAGAAAAGAGAGAAAATCAGTCTGTGGAAGTGGTAAAAACATTGGGCACAAGCAATAAAATGATCTGGATTAGGAATATTCTGATGAAGAAAGAAAACAATGGTGTACCAAGCAACAGATATTGAACAGGTCAGCTAAGGTAAACAGTAGCTGATGACCAAAAACTTGTGAAAGCTGGGAAGAAACCCCCGAAACTGCAGTCACCAACAACCTCCACAGATCTGCTTATGATCCAAAAAACACATTTTTTGCCAATTTGTGGAGAAATGCATCCGTTCTAATTGGTAGGAACTTTATTATGCAGCAAGGCAGTCAACAAAAGCACACTGCCAACACAACAAATTACTTCAGGGGAAAAAGTAGAATGTTTTAGGGCCTTTTTTACACCTGGTCACTTCATGTGTTTTCTCTGATCCGATAGCTATCTGATTTGTTAAAACTGTTCCATTTACATTAGGCCACGTAAATGCGTCTCGGCGAATCGGATATCAATCCGATATTTCTACTCCCGCCCAATATGCAAATATATTTTACCTCATTTCCGGGGTAATTGACATGTAACACGCTTTGGTGTTTGCGGTTGCTACAAAAAACAGTATTTACTGTTTGCTGCATTTTCGTTGGTGGCAGCAGTGCATTTTAAGACCAAACGAGACACCTGGGTGAAAGATCGGAGCCAGCAATGGTGGGAAAACATGTTTTTTTCTGGCGCGATGCATGACTCGCGAGTCACCTGCGAGTGACGTACTTCCTTTTGGGAGGAGTATAGCGCTGACGGATGTGGCTTGAACAACCACATTCATTTACACCTATCCAGTTTCATCTGAAATGCGCCCCAGACCACCTCCTGAAGTGGTTTGAGCGATCGGATTTATATCCGTCTCAAAACCGTTACGGAGGGCATTTACACCTGGTCTTTTTACGATCGGATAGCTATCGGATCACAGAAAACGCGTGAAGTGACCAGGTGTAAAAAACCCCCTAGACTGGCCAATTGAATCACCAGACCTTAAACCAAATGAGCAGCATTTCACCTCTAGAAGAAGATACTGTATGGAGAATCCCACTGAATCAACAACAGCTGAAATGGGCAGGGAGAATAACCAAGCAAAGCATCACAAATGGAGCAAGCAACAGTTTGGTCAGTGAATCCCAGGTTAGATGCAGTTATTGCAAGCAATAGATGTGCAAATTTCACATCCATCTTGGAATAGGCGTTGCTGTTCCAGTAGTTTTGGAGGGAACTGTATGTAAAGTAGTATTTAAAAGCAAGCATTGTTTAGCCAAATATAATACTAAATACCTCATGTTGTCTTGCTTGAGTTGTGTACAGATTTCTGTGTAATGGCGATTACAAAATAACATGGTATCTTCTGTTTGGAAAGACCTGAAGCCTATCCTGGAACAATTTTACAATGAAATTGACACATCAAGCCTTGCACGTTTAACAGGTGAATAATTGGTGGACTGAATGAAGACTACATCATCGAGTGCAGTAAACCAGAGCTGGCATGAAATCACATTGGCTACAGGAATGTAGCCCTGGATTGCTTATCATTGAGAGGCAGAGTCTGGATTTGTCTCAGGACCTGAGGGATTTAGCCTGAGACTGTCAAGGCATTTGATAAGCGAAGAAAACCAGGGTCTAAAAGTCTGAAAGCAGCTGAATTATTTAGGTTAAATCTCGCTTTTATGTTTATAAGCGTATATTTGTGGGGGAAGCTTATACCTCAAGTGACATGGAAGTGAGAGAGAAAAAGCAAGCATAGAGCTGTTAAAGTAGCTGACAGACAAAGAAGAATAAATTACTTCAGTCAACCAGACATAATACTTATAGATGGAATAACATTTGTATAAGTTTCTTAGACTCATAGTTGTCGTACTTGTCATTGGGACTTTTGCTCACGTAGGTCTGTTTTTGCTACAGGAAGGTGTTCTCTTGCAGAGGTATTCATCCACATGTTGCAAAGTTTTAGCTAAAATAGATTTTATGCTGGGGGCACGGTGGTTTAGTGGTTAGCACGTTTGCCCGTTCGCCTCACACCTCCAGGGTTGGGGGTTCGATTCCCGCCTCCGCCTTGTGTGTGTGGAGTTTGTATGTTCTCCCCTTGCCTCAGGGGTTTCCTCCGGGTACTCCGGTTTCCTCCCCCGGTCCAAAGACATGCATGGTAGGTTGATTGGCATCTCTGGAAAATTGTCCGTAGTGTGTGATTGTGTGAGTGAATGAGAGTGTGTGTGTACCCTGCGATGGGTTGGCACTCCGTCCAGGGTGTATCCTGCCTTGATGCCCGATGATGCCTGAGATAGGCACAGGCTCCCCGTGACCCGAGGTAGTTCGGATAAGCGGTAGAAAATGAGAGAGTGAGAGATTTTATGCTTAAGGACGATTACATAACGAACTAACATGACTGAATGACTTTCTATTGATGCTTCATGTTTTCATTTTTTTCCCCAAGCCACTTCAGTAATCAGACCAGAGAGAATAAATAAAATGGAGATTCAACATTGAACATTTACACAAGTGCATCTAATAGTGCATGTGATATACATCATAAGGAACAACATTAATGTATATTTCAGCAAAATGTCCTGCTTTATATAGACTTCAATCTAAAACAATCCTGCTGAGTTAATAATATCTTTGAAAATATCTAATCTGTGCCTTTATTTTAAACTGAATAGGTTTTTTGAGCAGTTGCACAAGTTTAATTTGTGTAGCTGCAGATGAATATTTTATAAACACGGGCAAGAAGGAAGGATTTTTATTAGTTTATTTTCTTAGTAATTTGCGATTTAAAGCGGAACGGACATGTTTAATTACTTCGAATGCACTTATTTAAAAGGATTTTCAAATTGTCATTGAACTAAAAATACATTTAAGTTGAACGCACAAGTAAAATTAAATAATGTTCAATCTGTTAAATGTCAACATCATATAGCAAATATGTTATTCTGTGCCATAGCGAAATAGATTTCATCATAAGCAATTCAGTTTGTAATCGGATCCCAGCTGTCAGCGGCTCGGCGGTGTTTGTGCGCTGAAGTCAGAAGGAAATCTTTAAATGTGTTTTTTTTTTTTTTTTATTATTATTTATTTTTTTTATTTTCCTATTTTCTCTTATGGGGCATAAGAGGATTTTTAAAATGTTTGAACTTTACTTGAGGTTGAGAAACATGTAAAAAAGATGAAGATGAAGTTGTTTTGATGCGGAAACATTAAAATGCAAAATATGTGATCCAAGGCGCTATTCCAGTGTAGAATTAAAAAAAAAAAAAAAATGAATAAATTAAATGGGTATTTCAGATTAGAAATAAAAAAGACCTACAAGCTCATCAGTCAAGCCTGGTGGTGGTATTGTCATAACTAGAGCTTGCACCACAGCTAATGGAACAGTTTCACTAATCATTATTGATGATGTACCTCATGATAGCTGGAAGGAACTTTATTATGCAGCCGACAATGCTCCAAAAACACAATGCCAAAACAACAAAGGACTCATTAGGAGGAGAAAAAAAGTAGATATTTTAGACTGGCCAAGCCAATTACTAAAACTGTCCAAGCCATTTACCAGTGGAGCATGTAATAACAGTTACTTTTATATGAAAACGTATAATTTAACTTGATTCCATTGATGAAAAAACACTTTACTCATTGATTTTTATTTATTTTAGTAAAAGTTTTACAAATTTTCCAAATCTTTATCTGGATACTTACTGAGCATTTTTTTTTACTTTCTATACATTCTGGGGTAGAACAGTACATTGGATCTTTATTGGATGCAATGTGAATGTAATGTAAGTTGAAACTAAAATTGAATGAAGAAAAATAATATTTTATTTCTAAATCATAAACAGGGGGGCACGGTGGCTTAGTGGTTAGCACGTTCGCTTCACACCTCCAGGGTTGGGGGTTCGATTCCCGCCTCCACCTTGTGTGTGTGGAGTTTGCATGTTCTCCCCGTGCCTCGGGGGTTTCCTCTGGGTACTCCGGTTTCCTCCCCCAGTCCAAAGACATGCATGGTAGGTTGATTGGCATCTCTGGAAAATTGTCCGTAGTGTGTGATTGCATGAGTGAATGAGAGTGTGTGTGTGTGTGTGCCCTGCAATGGGTTGGCACTCCATCCAGGGTGTATCCTGCCTTGATGCCCAATGACGCCTGAGATAGGCACAGGCTCCCCGTGACCCGGGGTAGTTCGGATAAGCGGTAGAAGATGAATGAATGAATCAATGAATAAATCATAAACATGCAAAACAGTGCACAGTTTTGTCAGAATAAAACCCAAAAATATCTTCCATTTCTACAAGCAAAGGGTTTAATATAGTAAACAACAAAAATGTACTACATGTTTACCACAGCTTAAATATAAAGTAAATTATTTTATGAATTTTCGCAAAAATTTGATTAACTAAAAAGTTTCCCATCTGGCAGAAAACGATGGACTCGTTTTAATGGAAAAAAGATATATATTGATCTCAAGTGCCAGACGTCAGAGGATTTTATGTGCTCATGTAACCACATACCTTATTTCTAAACACTCAAACTAGCCAATTTGGCACCAGCAACCATGCCATGAATAGTTACAGAGATTATACTTTTCCCCCCATTCTGATGGTTGATGAACATTAACTACAGCACTTGACCTGTATCTGTATAATTCTATGCATTGTTCTGCTCCCACATGATTGGCTGACTAGAAACTAGCAGGTGTACAGGTGTTCCTATTAAAGTGGACAATAAGTGTGTGATCAGTTCATGTAATTTGTATTAAATTATGTGCATTATTATGGCTCAGTAGTATGGTTGCTGCATCACCACACCAAGGTCTTGGGTTTGATCTTGAGGTTTATTCCAGAGCATGTTTGCTGTATTTAAAAAAAAAACAAACAAACAGATTTTAAGTGTTCATTTGTCTCGGTTCATTCACATGAAATCAGTGTACATATTTGAATGAAATACCTTCACTGATTTAAAAAGAATGTATTTTTTTTTTTATTTTTTTAATGTATCATTCACTCCTCGGAAATCACTGATCAACAAAAGTCAAAATTTATCAGTAAGTTTTAGATGTTTTTATCTCCTGAAAAACAAGAGTTTTGTGCATCTACTCGCTCAGTGCTCGAGCTCAGCTCCGTTATAATGAACGTTATAATGATGCGGTTGGACTGCCAAGTCCATACATCGTGCCACCGTATACTGTATCACTGACGTCGTGAAATACGATATGAAATTTCTGATTAAAATGTAAACCTTGTGCAAGTTAAATGTAACCCAGCGCAGCCAGAACAGGCACTGAATATACTGATGGATTACAAACTACATGCATATTCTTAATAATCTGGAACTCTGTACAGGTATTTATCATTATATTTAATAAACCACAGCAAGAATGTGGAGAAATGATTTCATCTTTTTCATCTCCAGTTTTCTCTCTCTCTCTCTCTCTCTCTCTCTCTCTCTCTCTCTCTCTTTCTCTCCCCACACTCACTCTCACACTCTCTCTCTCACACTCTCTCTCTCACTCACTCACTCTCACACTCACTCTCTCTCTCACACTCACTCTCTCTCTCACTCTCTCTCTCACACTCACTCTCTCTCTCACTCTCACACTCACTCTCACACTCTCTCTCTCACACTCTCTCTCTCACTCACTCACTCTCACACTCACTCTCTCTCTCACCCTCTCTCTCTCTCACACTCACTCTCTCTCTCACACTCTCTCACTCTCACTCTCTCTCTCACACTCACTCTCACTCTCTCTCACACTCACTCTCTCTCTCACACTCACTCTCTCTCTCACTCTCACTCTCTCTCTCTCACACTCCCTCTCTCTCACTCTCACTTTTCACACATGCACATTTCTGACGTTATAATATTCAGCACATACAGAATTTAGCGTAGTGACAATTAGAGTGAACAGATACAGCTTAACCGCTCAAGACGAGCCAAATGGGCTTGTATTTCACTTAATCCAGATAAGACTGAATACAAAAAGGTGAAGTGACAAAACAGGATCACCAGCGAACATATTGAGTATCATAAAATGTCAGGATTTACAATTAATTACCTTTGTGTTCCTGCAATCTTAACCCAACACCAACCTTGCCCTGCTGACATTCTCTCTCTCTCTCTCTCTCTCTCTCTCTCTCTCACACACACACTCACACACACACACACACACACACACACACACACACACACACACACACACACACAGATATATTTCATACAAAATTCTGTTGTTATACTTTCTCCTTATTAAAACCTGCTTCCTCTGAGTCATGTGAAAATAACCAACCTCTTTTCCAACTCAAAACCTTTTCTTCACTTGCTGCTCAGGCACTTAAAATAAAATCTGTCTGTCACCTTAATCCACATGCATGAGCTCACAATCTTGATGGTGTTGATTAGGGAGTTTTGATCTCTTACACTTCCAACCATGGATGGTTACCACATCTTCAGAAATATGACATCTTTTCTCCAGGATTGTCAGAGCTTGCAATGTTTCAGAATTATTGCAGATTTTCCATAGATATCGGTCATTCTCTTTGAGTCATAGCACGTTCAACGTTCTTTGATTGACATGCATTACATGAATATGAGTACAACTATCATTGAAAGTACTTATACTGTATGTGTGTCTTCTCTGGTAGGAGCTTAAAAGAAGAGTTCCATGCTTGAAATTTGCCTATTAAAAAGAAAATCACAAAAAATCTACAAGTTGCATCACAAATTTTGGAAAGAGAAATAAAGCTGCACCAAAATACAGCATTTTAAGATGCAACAGTCACGATTGTTATAAACCAGAGCCTGATTTATCAGTGGCAAAAACCTGCAATCAGTACAAAAGTTCAGATTATTTTGACATCTGAATGCTTCTTCATTCCGGTTGGATTCAGTAACTCTGACTTTGATTAGATGTTATGTGGTGGTGCACTAAAGGCCTACAGTTCTTACACTAATGGATTTGCATAACTAGTCTGCGCTCTCAATTGGTGAGTGGTTTCTTCCCACACACAGACGCTAATTAGACATCGGTGCATCAAAGTTCACTTGTAAGTGCTCTTTAGTAGAGAGATGAAAATCAACATAAAAGCCACTGTTCTGATGACAGCCATGTGACTGGACTGATAAAGTACGCCACATTAGTCTCAAATGTCTGATATGCCCAAAGCCAAGGGTGATGATTATTCCGTTTCCTCTGATCGTTACTGCGGAGCCGTTTTTAGTTAAATTTATTAGAAAACTCTTTGGAAAGCTAGGACCAGACTATCAAACTATCAAAGAGAACCATTTTTCACTAAGAGCACAAGTCCAACTATTATTAAATTTAGTATCGAAGTACAAAGGAACACAGCATCGCAATTTCAACACGCTGGAACAACAGTTTTGCTTTGAACCACTAATCATTTCAGTGACTGTGCATATGGTAGCAGATGTGACCTGGTCAAAGAGAATGCAAATATTTACAGCTTGTTTTTTAGCCCTTACACAATATTTGCAGTAGGATTTGAACAGTTAACTGTGACTGTACTGTTGTCTGTACTGTATACAGAATACTCAATACACTAAATTTAAGGTACAAGGATGCCATGATATACAAAGGACATTACAACATGTCTTGAACATGAATCAGCTTCCTGTTCTTTGATGATGCATATCAGCTATATCATATATGAGGACAGGGATATAATGAAGACCGTCTGAGTTACATTAGAAATAGAAGTATTTGTTTGTCATGTAAACATTACAGCATAGTTAAATTCTTTCTTCGCACATCCCAACTTCGGAGGTTGGAGTCAGAGCACAGGGCCAGCTATGATACAGAACCATTGGAGCAGGAAGGGTCTTTTCTCTAGGGCAAAATGGTGGCAGCTTGGCAGTGCTGCGGCTTGAACCCCGATCTGATCAACAACCCAGAGCCTTAACTACTTGAGCCATCACTGCACCATTATCATGCTTACTTGATGATGAGCTATAAGCATAAAATAGTGACTGTGCATCAGCTCTCATGTATGTTAGCTTAGCTGATATTAAGTTTCTGGGAACAGAACTGGTAAAAATCTGACCCAGATTCATTGTCTAAATCCTCTAGGACACCGAAAGCAGATAGAAACGTATTAAATCAGGTTTACTTCTGAACTTCTTCCCCCTGCTCTTCCACCTTCCACAGAAAGTGTATATTTCTATGTTTAAGTTTATATGGTTAACGTAATAGTTTTAGACCAGAAAAATACTAAATTCTTGACATGGTGCTTACTGGAAATGTTAAAGACGGGGTGTACGATGTTTGAAAGCCAATGTTGACATTTGAAATCACCAAAACAAACACGCCCCAACGCAGATGGGTGTCACCCCTGTTTTGATAGCTCCGCCCCACACATACATACGTAACCCAGGCAACTATAGTATCATGGCGGAACCTGCTGGGGCAGCTGGCCGTGGGGATATTTGTATCAATAAATGAACTCGGTGAGTAATACTATGGTAATACAAATGTGTTTTTGTAGTACTGTGTGTTGTACCGTGAAAGGTTCAACACCTACAGTAGAACCAGAGGCAGAGGTAACGGCAGGTATGTATCCGCCATGCCAATGTTTCAATCGCTTTCGGGCTAATGTCACACATGCGCACTGAACACTCTCTCCGCCACATATTGACAAGACACGCCCCTTTCTGCTAATTGGCTACACGTTTGTTTTGTTTGTCGGCCCGACTCAGTTTTCTGACGCATTTTTCAAACATCGTGCACCCCACCTTTAAAGGTTTATTAGCAGATAATCCACATAGTTCAATCTGGTAGGAATGCACTTCAGGTGAGTCTCAGCTGATTTCATCCCTTTCAGTTTCAGACCGAGCTATGAGGATTAGTAACACGTCTTTAGGATAGGTATATACCTAGAATTTTGAGACTTTTAATTAGCTTCAGATAAGAATTATATTCCTTATCATGTAAAAATGAGCACGTTGTGTAGCTTCGCGATCTCGGCTAAATCTCTGTAGAAGGCAGATTTAAGATTACTTCTTAAGACACTTTGACTGGAGAGAAGAAAAAAAAAAAAATCTCAGACGCAGGAGTATCTCTTTTCTTTAAACATGCCGCTGTCAAGTAGCAACTATAGAGATATTACGGAGATCTCTTTCCCTAGCTTGGTCTTCCTGTGGGACAAGCGCACTTCACTTAAGGAGTAAAGCTACAGAGTAGTGATTTGCCATGTACACGCTTATGGCCTGATGCTGACGGGGACTCGAATCTTCTCCCCCTCTCCCTCTCTTCTCCAGGGAGGGCTATGAAAAGATTTAAAGATTGCGACAGATGTTGGATGGACTTGGATGTGCTCCTGAAGGATGCCAAGGACATCAAGCCAAACGCTGCATTTTTAATCTGCTCCGAGCCGACACACTTCGAGCCGGAGTTCTGTTTTCACTATCCGAGGATTCGTCTCCTGTTTTGTTCAGACCCATTCATTTCGAATGAATTTTTATCACTAGCACATTTCCACAAGCACAAGTGCAAGTGCTATTTTATGGCACAAAAGAACCATATAATTTATGTATTTCACCGATATGATCATTTCTTCTTCTACTTCTTGTTCAATGAAAAACCAAACCGCTTTAGGACATATTGTGCAGATATGCAGTAACGAGCGTCTGTACAATATTCAGTACAATACAGAAGCGATACGTCTGATTGTGAGGATTCGTCATGGGGAATGGCACACTTCCATCACGTCTCTGAGTGACAAGAGCTCAGTCAGTGACCACTAGTTTAATTCCCACAGCGGCCATCTGCTCTTCACTTTCAGACACAACACGATGCCCCAAAATGGAAACGCTGCAGCTGAGCCTTGATTACTTAAAATGAATCATTTTACTCAACCAGTTGCACGTAAATGAGCCTCGGTGATTACGGGTCTGCAGTTCTATGAGCAGTCCGAGCTATCTGGGAATTATTTATTGCCCTGCGTGTTTTAGAGTATTTTTTTATTTATTTATTTTTTATTTTATTTTTTTTTTTTTGTAAATTTTTTTTTTGTAAAAACTCAATAAGAAATAAATAAATACCTCGTCTGTTGGTCTGGACGTTGGGTCAGTCGGTTTGATGCTCTTGTATGAATGAAGACGAGCAACATCAGATCAACGTTTTAAAAAAAAAAAAAAAATGATTTTCTTTTTTCTAAAAGACTTCTTTCCCAAAAAAAAAAAAAAAAAAATTTTTATCTCCTGTGGAAAATCATTTACTGGAGAAGATAACGGCTTTGTTGGATTTTAATAGCTGTTTCTTCACTTCCCTGTGTGTAGAACTAATGGGTAAGGGATTTTATTCCTCTGATGGAGATTAATCTTCCAACCTGACACGAGACAAGCGGCTGATGAAGTCAGTATGTACTGCGAGATAAAATCAAGTGTAAACATTTCACATTTCTAGAGTGAGTCAGGTTCCAGGTTCCGTTGTGTAACTTGCATTTTTTTTTTGCAAGGCAAGTTCAAGTACGTGTTCGATATCTGTTTTGTTAACCATAATTCTAACATTATATTCAACTTTTTTGACTATTTGCTTACTTCTTATTGGTGTATATTTTTCCCAACTGGGCTGAGTGATATGATGCTTAATATCAGTATCGTGATGAATGAGATGTCACGGTATCTTGTTCATATATTGATAAATGGTTTTATTTTATTCGTGTTAACAATTTCACACTCTGGTAGCATGTTGGATTACATTTTCTATTGTTTTGTATCCTTAAAGTTGTTCAAAATTTTACATATTAAATTACATGAATTCAAAGTATCCTTAGGCAGTTTTTTATTTATTTTTTATTTTACATTATTTATGTACTAAATACTTTAAATGAACACTAACGTGTTGCTGGCAGATCGTCTTGATGCGTATCTTAAAAATGAATTGAAATATTTTGACATCTTGCTCACTTCTAATTTGTAAAATCTTTTGCTTGGAGGTGGCACTTGATTTTTTTTTTTGTTTTTAAATAAATAAACAAATAAATAAATAAATTGTCCTTAAATGTGCTCGTCTAACTTGTCCAATACTCTACTCATGAACAATCTGGCAACCCTGCTTCCTCATCTGCCTCAAGCTCCAACGTATCACTGGGTTATAAGCATGCATATAGATATTCCTATTAAAGCGACCGGTGCACGATGGACAATAAATAAATAAATAACTCATGTTCCCTCGGTTAGATTATAAAGTACTTACAGTAGAAAACACTTAAATTTCATAAAATTTGCCATTATTTGTTGCTTTACATATAATCTGTAATTGTCAGCCAATGCAAGCTATGTCCTAATTAAAAGTAACGTAATAAGAGGTCATATTTATTTAATAGCCTGCTTTTAAATATCACACATTTTCCTTTAAGGAATTCATCCCTGTGTGCTTCACCAAAAGACTTTTTTTAACCCATATGACTAATTAGAGCTTCATTCCGAGTCACTGTAAAGATTTAATGAGCTCCCATAATTTATTTACATTTACACATGACCTTTTGGGTACACCTATTTTAAGATGGCGCTCGCTTCCTTTTTTTGACGAAGCCCTGGATTTTAATGGCTCTTTTTTTTCTTCCTGCAATTTGTTCCCCCCTAGTTTTAAGGTCAGGTTATTATATTGGCTTTGTAGAAGCCAACATTCTGTTTTCCTATTTCAGCTTAGACAAAAATTTATAAAATTTAATGCGGCCTAGGGCTTTCGAGCCACATGCACCAAATTCGGATAGGTTGTAGACGCTGGTCTGAAGTTTGTTGCTATTACTTTTCTAAGCGATCCGAGAACCGGTACTTCCGGTACCGGGTCTCAAAGTGGCCTTTTTTCCCATAGACTCCCATTATAAACTTTGGAGGTTTATAACTCGGCACGCTTTCAAACGTTCTACACCAAACTCGGCCGGCTCCTTTAGGGTGATACTCTGAACAAACTTTTAAATTGGTACACCAACTTAAAAGTTTGCAGCCCCGCCCCAAAATATGCAAAATCAAAAAACTTTTTACAACATGGACATGTGACATATCAAAACACTCACAACAGTGAGGGGAACTTCCTCACATGTATTCTGATGATGTCACGTGAAGTCACGTGATGTCACGTGAAAATCAAAAATTAGCACAACATGAACATGTGACATATCAAAACAGTCAGCCCAATGAGGGGAACTTCCTCAGGAGTATTCAGATGACATGCTCATCTCAACTTGCCTCCAAATGTTTTGGCACCCTATGTTTCTGTCCACTTGCCTCCAAAAGAAACACTGACCCTTATGTCCACTCGCCTCCAAAAAGCACCGGCCTTTGCGAATACTTGCGAATACTCGTCAAAGCCAACATCAAAGTTTGTCGCGACGAACTTTACGAATCTAGTTTAATTTTGACCTTTCTATCCATCATGTTTTTAAGGAACACCATTTCTAACTCGATTATGTTACAAGATCAGCGCAAGAGCGTTTCATTTTTCATTGTGACGTGAAGGCCAAACTTTTCATTACATCCAGGCTGATTTAGAAATCCGACTTTATTTACGTACTCATGTTAGATTTTCTAAATACAAGTGATTATGCAGCTATTTCGACAAGTGACCTTTTTTTTTTCCTTCAGATGCACTATCTGGGACTGCTGTATACTTTATATATAGTAACACTAATCCACAGCGGAAATGAATAAGACCTGGTCAGCATAAATAATTCACAGCTATAATTAACGGACAAGATCATTTCGGAACATCTTGTTCCATCGTAAAATCGCAGGAAAGCTAGGAGAAAGAACTTTTTATGTTTAAGAAGGAAATGCGTTAAGATTTTGTTAATACCTAACAGCTTGGCAAATGGTGTGATGTTAAGTGTGCTACTAATCCCGTGCATAATGTTAATGAGGTGCAGCATGTCCCGTCCTTAATGATGCTTACACTGCCAGGACATCCTTTTTTTTTTTTTTTTTTTTTTTTTTTTTTTTTTTAAATTCTATACATTTTCACTGCTTTTCCAGGCTGTGTCTGAGTACGCTGTCTGAGCTTGCTACCTTTTTAATATATAGTGCACTATTTTAGATGTCAGGTGTTTTATAATATTGAATGAATTCTCAATGGGAAATGCAGTTCTCTGGCTTCTTCAGGAGGAATAATATCAAGTCTAGCATTTGTATACTCAAGTAGGTTGTATAGTGTTGTGTAGTGGGGATACAGTTAAAAAACAGTAATAATGATATTATAATATAATAGTAATATAAGTGTCAGGAATCAGCCCGGACTTTTGGCCATGTGCAGTTGTTGTTGTTGTTGTTGTTGTTGTTCTGTGTCATGCCTTCGTTCACTCCTCCCTGTCTCCACACCTGTTCCTCATTAACGGTGCTTGCAAAGCAACATTATTACTATTGTGCCGGACAAAACTTCGGCCCGTAACTTGTCTCGCAGCTTTTGTCCTAGACCCATGAATGACATGTCAAATCAACCGGCTCTTTGAGGAGAGGTGTGCTATTACTTTTATAAGCGATCCGAGTACTGGTACTTCCGGTACCGGGTCTCAAAGTGGCCTTTTTTTCCCATGGACTCCCATTATAAACTTTGGAGGTTTATAACTCGGCAAGCTTTTGAACTATCTACTCGTACTGCTCGGCCAGCTCCTTTAGGGTGATACTCTGAACAAAGTTTTAAATTGGTGTACCGACTGGCCTTTCGGTTGTCCCGCAGCCCCGCCCCCAATATATGCAAAATCAAAAAGCTTTTTTCAACATGGACATGTGACATATCAAAACACTCAGAACAATGAGGGGAACTTCCTCACATGTAATTTGATGAAGTCACGTAACGTCACGTGATTTCACGTGAAAATAAACAATTTGCACAACATGGACATGTGACATATCAAAACACTCAGCAAGATGAAGGGAACTTGCCACGTGCAAGCACATTCACATTTTCTTCAGGAAATGTACATTCTAGTTGTTAATTATTGTTGTTTATTTAAGTGAGCCGCGTTGCCGATGGTGGTGCGGATTCGTTGAATGTAGATAATGTGTAGTTGAGTGTCGTCTGTGTTACCTTATTATTTCCTCGTCTTTTGTATTGTTTATTTATCGTCTTTTTCACTGTTTTGTCTTTATCATTTATTAAACCCTATTGATTTGAAGCTATCCTGCATACAGGTCTGTATCCCTCCTTCCTGGATGTGACAATAAGTGCATCATAATATTTTTAAAATGTTTTGTTATTTATCACAAATTGAAGGAAAGGTGTTTAAGACAGTAGTGAGAGCAGCTCTGCTGTATGGGTTAGAGACTGTAGCAGTGAGGAAAAGACATGAGGCAGAGATGGAGGTAGCAGAGATGAGGATGTTGAGGTTCTCTTTAGGAGTGATGAGGATGGACAGGATTAGGAAGGAGCACATCAGAGGGACAGATCAGGTTGTCAGAGAGACTAGATTGAGATCGTTTGGACATGTACAGAGGAGGGAGATGTTATATTGGTAGAATGATGTTGGATGCCAGGTAAGCCAGGTAAGAGGTCAAGATGAAGGACAAAGAGGAGATATATGGATGTGTTAAATGAGGACATGAAGGTACTTAGTGTGAGAGTAGAAGATGTCGAGGATAAAGTTAGGTGGAAACTGTGGTGATTCTTTGTGGTGACCCCTAACGAGAAAACCCGAAAGTAGAAGATTATTTATCACGAAATCTTTAGCATTGCTTTAGGTCTTTGTGTGTATGTATATGCAACACTTGTGATAAGCCTACAGATTTTGTAGGATTTCATTCAATACGATTCCTATTCAATAAAGTTTATTTGTGTAGCGCTTTTAACAATTCACATTCACAAAGCAGTTTTAGATAAGTATAGAAACAGTTTAAAATGAAGTTACTATTTATCTCTAATATTTATCCCTAATGAACAAGCCTGAGGCTGCGGTGGTGAGGAAAAACTCCCTGAGATGATATGAGGAGGAAACCTTGAGAGGAACCAGACTCAGAAGGAAACCTCATCCTCATTTGGGTGACTCTGAACAGGCAATAATGTCAATTTATATAAAGTACTTTTCTAGTTTGTAGTGGAAATGTGTAAGCGAGAGCTGCTTAGGGACTAATGGGTCAGTGTAATTTCTGTGTACTAATTCTGAGTCATTAAACGATCACTGATGAAGACCCGACTATAAAGCTGGCCGACGCAACAGTGGGGCCTCCAGGTGGCCCCATCCTCAGCAATCCCACGAGTCACTGGCTGTCCATGAAGATCAATCCTCAGCAGTGGGTAGGGACCAGAAGAAGAGGCGAATATTCTGTATGGAATATTGCTACGGACACATTATTTCAATATCAGCTGACTGTTTTGACCTTTAACGTGTGCAGCTGAACAAATTACGCTCGATCAGTAGTAGGTCAAGTGTCAAAAAACATCTATGTAGAGTATTGCTTGCACTGGAGCGAAAGAATTTCTCTGACACCCTGAAATCATATGATGTCATCTATATTTTACTGATTTGTGCTTTAAATTCAATCAGCTTTAATACTTTTTGTTTTGGATTTGGGGAATAATTGAAAAATGTGCTTCATGAAGGTAATGAAAGAAATAAAACGTTTTGTATATACACCCTAATGCTAGAATTTCTTCAGTTACGTTTAAGCTAGAGATATCTGACTGCCAGCGTTGTGTTTATTTTGTCCCATAAGAAGAATAATCGGACTGTTTACCCCAAAAAGGATTATGACACGTATGATACTTACTAACTTGTCTAAGGGGCTTTTTACACCTGGTCACTTCATGCGTTTTCTGTGATCAGATAGCTATCCGATGGTAAAAAGACCAGGTCTAAATGCCCTCCGAAACGTTTTCAAAAACGGATATAAATCCAATCGCTCAAACCACTTCAGGAGGTGGTCTGGGACGCATTTCAGATGAAACTGGACAAGTGTAAATGAATGTGGTTGTTCAAGCCACATACGTCAGCGCTATACTCCTCCCAAAAGGAAGTACGTCACTCGCAGGTGATCTTTCACCCAGGTGTCTCGTTGGGTCTTAAAAAGCGCTGCTGCTGCCAGCGAAAATGCAGCAAACAGTAAATGCTGTTTTTTGTAGCATAACCGTCATAACAAAGACGTTTTTTCTTCTCCTTTTTGATTGCGTTCTGAAACCACATACACCAAAGTGTGTTCCATTTCACTTACCCCGGAAATGAGGTAAAATATACTAGCATTTTGGGCGGGAGTAGAAAGATGGATTGATATCCGATTCGCCGAGACGCGTTTATGTGGCCTGATGCAAATGGAACAGTTTTAACAAATCAGATAGCTATCGGATCAGAGACAACACATGAAGTGACCAGGTGTAAAAAGGCCCTAAGATAAGGTCTTTAAGCTGCATTTTG